>NW_027327035.1:600000-802557 GCF_047675955.1 Chlorocebus sabaeus | reverse complement strand
CACCGGCTCCAACCAGAACAGATCGTCTCAAACCGGATCAAACCGGACCAACCGGCTCAAACCGGCTGTATTTCGTGGAGCTGTGTGCTAGGCTTATTTCTGTCTAATCTGAGAACTGATATTTTGAATCCCTTTGAAGACTATAGGGCCAAAGGATATATCCACCAATCAAAATGAGAAAGAGGCTTTCTGAGAAATTTCTTTGTGATCTGTGAATTCATCTCACAGAGTTACACCTTTCCCCTCAAGAAGCCTTACTCTAAGACTGTTCTTGTGGAATTTGCAAAGTGATATCTGGATGTCCATGGAGGGCTATGGTGAAAAGGGAAATATCTTCAGATAAAAACTAGAAAGAAGCTTTCTGAGAGTTTGTCTTGTGTTGCGTGAATTCATGTCACAGAGTTACAGCATTCCCCTCCAGAAGCCGTTCGGTAAGACTGTTCTTGTGGAATCTGCAAAAGGATATTTGGAAGCCCATAGAGGCCTATGGTGAAAAAGAAAATATCCTCAGATGAAAACTGGAAAGAAGCTTTCTGAGAAACTGCTTTGTGATGTGTGACTTCCACTCACTGAGTTACAGTTGTATTTCATGGAGCTGTTTGCTAGCCTTATTTCTGTGGAATCTGAGAACTGATAATTCAGATCCCTTTGAAGACCATAGGGCCAAAGAAAATATCCTCTGATCAAAAGGAGAAAAAGCTTTCTCAGAATCTTCATTGTGATCTGCGAATTCATCTCACAGAGTTACAGCTTTCCCCTCAAGAAGCCTTTCGCTAAGACTCTTCTTGTGGAATTTTCAAAGTGATATTTGGAAGCCCATGAAGGGCTATTGTGAAAAGGGAAACGTCCTCAGATAAAAACAGGAAAGAAGCTTTCTGAGAAACTGCTTTGAGTACTGTGAATTCATCGCCGAGAGTTACAGCTGTCTCCTCCAGAAGCCATTCACAAGGACTGTTCTTGTGGAATTTGCAAAGGGATATTTGGAAGCCCATAGAGGCCTATGGTGAAAAAGAAAATATCCTCAGATGGAAACTGGAAAGAAGCTTTCTGAGAAACTGCTTTGTGATGTGAGAATTCCACTCACTGAGTTACAGTTTTATTTCGTGGAGCTGTTGGCTAGCCTTATTTCTGTGGAATCTGAGAACTGATATTTCGGATCCCTTTGAAGACTATAGGGCCAAAGGAAATATCCTCTGATCAAAATGAGAAAGAAGCTTTCTGAGAAACTTCTTTGTGATCTGTGAATTCATTTCACAGAGTTACTGCTTTCCCCTCAAGAAGCCTTTCTCTAAGACTGTTCTTGTGGAATTTCAAAGTGATATTTTCAAGCCCATGGAGGGCTATGGTGAAAAGGGAAATATCCTCAGATAAAAACTGGAAAGAAGCTTTCTGAGAAAACTGCTTTGTGTTCTGTGAATTCACCTCCCAGACTTAGAGCTTTCCCCTCCAGAAGCCGTTCGCTAAGACTGTTCTTGTGGAATTTGCAAAGGGATATTTGGAAGCCCATAGAGGCTTATGGTGAAAAAGAAGTTATCCTCAAATAAAAACTGGAAAGAAACTTTGTGAGAAACTGTTTCGTGATGTGTGACTTCCACTCACTGAGTTACACCTGTATTTCGTGGAGCTGTTTGCTACCCTTATTGTTGTGGAATCTGAGAATTAATATTTCGGATCCCTTTGAAGACTATCGGGCGAAAGGAAATATCCTCCAATCAAAATGAGAAAGAAGCTTTCTGAGAAACTTCTTTGTGATCTGTGAATTCATCTCACAGAGTTACAGCTTTGCCTCAAGAAGCCTTTCGCTCTGAGTGCTCTTGTGGAATTTGCAAAGTGATATTTGGAAGCCCATGGAGTGCTATGGTGAAAAGGGAAATATCCTCAGATAAAAACAGGAAAGAAGCTTTCTGAGAAACTGCTTTGTGTTCTGTGAATTCATCTCACAGAGTTACAGCATTCCCCTCCAGAAGCCGTTCGCTAAGACTGTTCTTGTGTAATTTTCAAAGGGATATTTGGAAGCCCATAGATTTCTATGGTGAAAACGAAAACTGATATTTCGGATCCCTTTGAACACTAACCCTAACCCTAACCCTAACCCGAACCCTAACCCTAACTCCAGCTCAAACCGGAGGAGTACCAAACCGTCTCAAACCGGACTCAAACCGGACCAGACCGGCTCAAACCAGTTTGGACTGGCTCATACCAGATCATACAGGCTCAACCAGATCAAAGCGGACCAGACCGGATCAAACCGGAACAAACCGGTCCAGAACCGCTCAAACCGGATCAAACCAGACCAGACCGGCTCAAACCTGTTTTGCCCGGCTCAAACAGGACTCAAACCGGACCCGATCGGCTCAAACCGGTTTTGACCAGCTCAAACTGGACCAGAACCAGACCATCTCAATCCGGACTCAAACCGGACCAGACCAGATCAAACCGATGTTGACTGGCTCAAACTGGACACAAACCGGACCAGACAGCCAGAAACCGGTTTTGACCTGCTCAAACCCGACCAGAACGGCTCAAACCGGATTTGACTGGCTAAAGTCGTACCAGACCGGCACAAACCGGTCTTGACCGTATCAAACTGGACTCAAACTGGACCAGGCAAGTTAAAACAGTCTCAAACCGGACCAGACCAGCTCAACCGGCTCGAAGCAGACCAGGTTGGCTCAAACCGGGTTTGTCCGGTTCAAACCAGACTCACACTGGACCAGACCGGCTCAAATCGGACCAGATCGGCTCAAACCGGTTTTGACTGCCTCAAACCGGAGCAGACCGGATCAAACACGATCAAAGCGGACCAGACCAGCCCTTAGACCAGCTCAAACATGTTTTGACCAGCTCAAATCGGACCATACTGGCTCAAACCGGTTTTGACCGGGTCAAACCGGACCAGACCGGCTCCAACCGGTTTTGACCTGCTGAAACGGGACCAGACCAGCTTAAACCGGATCAAACCGCACCAGACCGGCTCAAACCAGTGTTGAATGGTTCAAACTGGACCAATTGGGCACAAACGCCTTTAGACAGGCTCAAACCGGACGAGACCAGCTCAAACCGGTTTTCACTGGCTGAAAACGAACCAGGACCAGACCGGCTCAAACCAGACTCAAACGGGACCAGTCCGGCTGAAACCGGTGTACACCGGCTCAAACCAGTCCCAAACCGGACCAGACCGTCTCCAACGGGTTTTGACCAGCTCAAACCAGACCACACCGGCTCAACCGGATCAAACCGGACCAGACAGGTTTATCTGGATCAAACCGGACCAGACCGGAGGAAGCCGGTGTTGACAGGCTCAGACAGGACTCAAACCGGACCAGACTGTCTCAAACCAGTGTTGAATGTCTCAAACCGGATTCAAACCGGAACAGTCTGGCTCAAATCGGTCTCCACTGGCTCAAATCAGACGAGACCAGCTCAAACTGGTTTTCACCAGCTCAAAACGAACCAGAACCAGACCGGCTCAAACCAGACTCAAACCGGACCACACCAGCTCAAATGGGTGTAGACCGGCTCAAACCGGACAGAAACCGGACCAGACCGGCTCCAACCAGTTTTGACCAGCTCAAACCGGACCAAACCGGCTCAACCAGTACAAACCGGACCAGACCGGCTCAAACCGGATTAAACAAGATCAGACCAGCTCAAATCGGTTTTCACTGGCTCAAACCGGACTGAAACCGGACCAGACCGGCTCAAACTGGTCTCAAACCGGACTAGACCGGCTCAAACCGGTTTCAAACGGCTCAAACCAGACCAGACAGGCTTAATCGGCTCAGACCGTACTAGACCGGCATAAACTGGTTCAAACTGGTTTTGACAGGCTCAATACGGACCATACCGGCTCAAACCGGATTTGACCGTCGCAAACCGGACTCAAACCGGACCAGAAAATCTCAAACCAGCTCAAACCGGACGAGACCGGCTCAACCGGATCAAATAGGGCGAGACCGGCTTAAACCGGTTTTGGCTGGCTCAAACCGGAGCAGACCGGCTCAAACAGGATCAAAACGGAGCAGACCGGCTCTTAGACCAGCTCAAACATGTTTTGACCAGCTCAAATCGGACCAGACCAGCTCAAACCGGTGTTGACCGGCTCAAACCGGACCAGACCACCTCAACCGGATCAAACCGGACCAGACCGGCTTAAACCGGATCAAACCGGAACAGATCGGCTGAAGCCGGTGTTGATCGGCTCAGACCGGACTCAAACCGGACCAGACTGGCTCAAACCGGTGTTGAATGGCTCAAACCGGATTCAAACCAGACCAGTCCGGCTCAAATCAGTTTTGACTGGCTCAAGCCAGATGAGACCAGCTCAAACCGTTTTTCACCAGCTCAAAATGAACCAGGACCAGACCGGCTCAAACCAGACTCAAACCGGACCAGACCGGCTCAAACGGGGGTAGACCGGCTCAAACCTGATCAAACCCAACCAGAACGACTCTTAGACCAGCTCAAACAGGTTTTGACAGGCTCAAATCGAACCAGACCTCCTCAAACCGGTTTGGACCGGCTCAAACCGGACTCAAACCGGTTTTGACCGGCACAATCCGGGCCAGGCCGCCTCAAGCCGATTTTGACCGCGTCAAACCGGACTCAAACCGGACCAGACCGGCTGAAACCGGACTCAAACCGGACTAGACCAGCTCAAACCGGTTTTGAATGGCTCAAACTGGACCAGGAGCATACTGGCTCAAACCAGTATCAAACTGCACCATACCGGCTCAAACCGGTTTGGACCGGCTCCAACTGGACCAGACCGAACAATCCATCTCAAACTGGACAAGACCGGCTCGAACAGGATTTGACTGGCTCAAACAGGACCAGACCAGCTCAAACTGGTTTTCACTGGCTCAAACCCAACCCCACCGGCTTAAACCGGGCCAGACCGGCTCAAATCGGATCAAACCGCACCAGACCGTCTCAAACCGTCTCAAACTGGATCAGACTGGCTCAAACCGGTTGCAAACCAGACCAGAACGGCTGAAAACTGTTTTGACTGGCTCCAAATGGAGCAGACCGTCTCAAACCGGACCAAACGGCTCAAACCGGTTTTGTCCAGCTCAAACCAGACCAGACAGGCTCAAACCAGCACAAACCAGACCAGACCGGCTTAAACAGGATTTGACTGGCTCAAACCGAAGCAGACCAGCTCAAACAGGATCAAAACGGACCAGATCGGCTCTTAGAACAGCTCAAACATGTTTTGACCGGCTCAAATCGGACCAGACAGGCTCAAACCGGTTTTCACCAACTCAAACTGGACCAGACCGGCTCAACCGGATCAAACCGGACCAGACCGTCTTAAACCGGATCAAACTGGACCAGACCGGCTCAAACCGGTGTTACCCGGCTCAGACTGGACTCAAACCGGACCAGACCGGCTCTAACCGGTGTTATATGGCTCAAATTGAATTCAAACCGGACCAGTCCAGCTCAAACCGGTTTCCACTGGGTCAAACCGGACGAGACCGGCTCAAACTGGTTTTCACCGGCTCAAAACGAACCAGGACCAGACTGGCTCAAACCAGACTAAACCGGACCAGACCGGATCAAACCGGTGTAGACCGGCTCAAACCGGACCCAAACCGTACCAGACTGGCTCCAACCGGTTTTGACTGGCTCAAACCAGACCAGACTGGCTCAACCGGATCAAACTGGACCAGACAGACTTAAACCGGATCAAACCGGACCAGACCGGCTCAAACTGGTGTTGACCGGCTCAGACCTGAACACAAATGCTTAAACCGGACCAGACTGGCCCAAACCGGGTTTGACTGGATCAAAACAGACTCAAACCGGACCAGACCATCTCAAACTAGTTTGACCGGCTCAAACACGACCACATTGGCTCAAACCGGACCAGACCGTCTCATACCGGTTTGACCGGATCAATCCGGACCAGACTGGCTCAAACCGGACCAGACCGGATCAAACAGGCTAAAACCGGACCAGAACAGCTCAAACCGGGCTTGACCGGCTCAAAGCGGACTCAAACCGGACCAGACCCGCTGAAAACAGTTTTGACCGGCACAAACCGCACCAGACCAGCTCAAACCAGGCTTGACCGGTTCAAACCTTATCAAACCCGAGCAGACCGGCTCTTAGACCAGCTCAAACAGGATTTGACAGGCTCAAATCAAACCAGACCGCCTCAAACTGGTTTTGACCGGCTCAAACCGGACTCAAACCGGACCAACCGGCTCAAACCGGTTTTCTCCGGCTCATACCACACCAGACCGGCTCAACGGGATTAAACCGGACCAGACCGGCTCAAACCGGTGTTGACTGTCTCAAACTGGACCACACTGGCTCAAACCGGTTTTGACTGGCTCAAACCAGACCAGACCGGCGCAAATCGGCTAAAACCAGACCAGACCGGGTCAAACCGATTTTGTCCGGCTCAAACCAGACTCAAACCTGACCAGAACTTTTCAAACCGATTTTGATCGGCTCAAACCGTACTAGACCGCCTCAAACTGGTTTTGACCAGCTCAAATCGGACTCAAACCGGACTATACCGGCTAAAACGGGTTTTGACCGGCTCAAACCCGACCAGACCGGCACAAACTGGATCAAAGGGGAACGGACTGGCTCAAACCGGTTTGGACCGGCTCAAACTGTACGACACCGTCTTAAACCGGATCAAACTGGACCAGATTGGCTCTTAGACCTTCTCAAACCGGTTTTGATTGGCTCAAAACGGACCAGACCGGCTCAAATCGGACCAGACCATCTTAAACCGGATCAAACCGGACCAGACTGTCTCAAACCGGTGTTGACCAGCGCAAACCCGACCAGACTGGCTTAAACCGGACCAGACTAGCTCAAACCGGACTCAAACCGGACCAGACTGGCTCAAACCAGGTTTGACCGGCTCAAACTGTACCGGACACGCTCAAACCGGATCAAACCATACCAGACCGACTCTTAGACTGGCTCAAACCAGATTTGACCATCTCAAATCGGACCAGACCGGCAAAAACCGGTTTTGACCGGCTCAAACTGTACTCAAACCAGAGCAGACCGGCTCAAACCGTTGTTGACCAGCTCAAACAGGAATCATTCCGGACCAGACCGGCTCAAAGTGTTCCACACTCAGGGGAGCGCTCACTCAGGGGAGTGCACACTGAGGATAGCGCGCACTCAGTGGAGCCCTCACTCAGGCGAGTGCACACTCAGGGGAGAGCACACACTGGGGAGTGCTCACTCAGGGGAGCGCACACTCAGGGGAGCACACACTCAGGAGAGTGCACACTCAGGGGAGCGCACACTCAGGGGAGGGCACACTCAGGGGAGCGCTCACACAGGGGAGTTTCCACTAAAATGAGCACACACACAGGGGAGTACACACTCAGGGGAGTCCTCACACAAGCGGGTGAACATTCAGGAGAGCACTCACTCATAGGAGTGCACACTCAGGATAGTGGGCACTCAGTGGAGTCCCCACTCAGGGGAGTGCACACTCAGGGGAGTGCACATTCAGGGGAGTCCTCACTCAGGAGAGTGCAAACTCAGGGGAGGGCACACTCAGGGGAGCACTCACTCAGGGGAGTGCACACCCTGAGGAGCGAACACTCAGGGGAGTGCACACTCAGGGGTCTCTTCACCCAGGCGAGTCCACACTCAGGGGAGGGTGCACTCAGGGGAGTGCACACTCAAGGGAGTCCTCACTCAGGCGAGTTCACACTCACGGGTGTGCAGACTCAGTAGTCCTCACTCAGGCGAGTGCACACTCAGGGGAGTTCAAACTCAGGGGAGCGCTCACTCAGGGGAGTGCTCACTCAGGGGAGCGCACACTCTGGGGAGTGCACACTCAGAGGAGTTCACACTCAGCCGTGTCCTCACTTAGGAGAGTGCAAACTCAGAGGAGTGCACACTCACGGGAGTGCTCATTCAGGGGAGTACACACTCAGGGGAGTCTTCCCTCAGACTACGGCACACTCAGGGGAGTGCACACTCAGGGAGGCGCTCATAAAGCGGAGTGCACACTCAGGTGAGCGCTCACTCAGGGGTGTGAACACTCAGGGGATCAAACCGGACCAGACCGGCTCCAACAGGATTTGACCAGCTCAATCTGGACCAGACCGGCTCAACCGGTTTTGACCAGCTCAAACTGGAGCAGACAGACTGAAACCGGTTAGGATCGGCTCAAACCAGACCAGACCAGCTCAACTGGATCAAACCGGACCAGAACGGCTTAAACCGGTGTTGACAGGCTCAAACCGGGCAAGACCGGCTCAAACCGTTTCAAACCGGACCAGACCTGCTTAAACTGTATTAATCTGTACCAGACCGGCTCAAACCGGTTTTGACCACCTCAAATCAGACCAGACAGGCACTAACCGGTTTTGACTGGCTCAAACAGCACTCAAACCGGACCAGACCGGCTCAAACCGAGTTTGACCGGCCCAAACCCGACCAGACCGGCTAAAACCGGACCAGACTGACTCAAACCGGTTTTGACCGGTTCAAACACTACCGGATCGGCTAAAACCGCACCAGACCGGCTCAAACCGGTGTCGACCGGCTGAAACTGGACCAGACCGGCTCAAACCGGATTTCACCGGCTCAAACCAGACCAGATTGGCTCAAACCGGCTAAAACCGGGCCAGACCGGGTCGAACCAGTTTTTTCTGGCTCAAACCGGACTCAAACCGTACCAGACAGCATCAAACCGGTTTTGACCGGCTCAAATCGGACTCAAACCGTACCAGATCGGCTCAAATCGGTTTTGACCAGCTCAAACACGACCAGAATGGCACAAACTGGATCAAACCACTAGTCTGGTTCAAACCGGTTTGGACCGGCTCAAACCTGACCAGACCATCTCAAACCGGTCCAGACCCGCTTAAACCGGATCACACCGGACCACACCGGCTCTTAGACCGTCTCAAACCGGTTTTGATCGGCTCAATACGGACCAGACCAGCTCAAACCGGACCAGACCGGCTAAAACCGGTGTTGACCATCTGAAACCCGACTAGACTGGCTTAAACAGGACCAGACCGGCTCAAAACGGGTTTGACCGGTTCAACCCGAATTCAAACAAGACCAGACCTGCTCCAACCGGGTTTGACCGCCTCAAAGTGGACCAGACCCGCTCAATCCGGATCAAACCGGACCAGACAGGCTCTTAGACCGGCTCAAACCGGTTTTTACCGGCTCAAACCGGACTCAAACCAGACCAGACCGGCTCCAACCGGAGTTGACCGGTTCAAAGCAGACCAGACTGGCTCAAACTAGTGTTGACCCGCTCAAACCAGACTCAAACCGGACCAGACTAGATAAAACACGTTTTGACCGGCTCAAACCAGAACAGACCGGCTCAACAGGTTCAAACCAGACCAGACCGGCTCAAACCGGATTAAACCTAACAAGACCGGCTCAAACTGGTTTTCACCATCTCAAACCGGGCTTAAACCGGTCCAGAGCGGCTTAAACCGGATCAAACCAGTTTTGACTGGATCAACACGCACCATAACGTCTCAAACCGGATTTGACCGGCTCAAACCGGACTCAAACCAGACCAGGCGAGCTAAAACCGGCTCAAACCAGACCAGACCGTCTCAAACCGGACTCAAACCGGACCAGACCAGCTGAAAACGATTTTGACCGGCTCAAACAAGACCAGACCGACTCAAACCGGTTTTGAACGGCTGAAACTGGACCAGACAGGCTCAAACTGTATGAAACCGGACCAGACGGGCTCAAATCAGTGTTGACCGGCTCAATCCCGGCCAGACTGGCTCAAACCAGACCAGACTGGCTGAAACCTGCTTTGACTGGCTCAGACCAGACTCAAACCGGAACAGACTGGCTCAAACCGGGTTTGACCGGCTCAAACCCGACCAGACTGGCTCAAACCAGACCATACTGGCTCAAACCGGCTTTGACCGGCTGAAACAGGACTCAAACCGGACCAAACCGGCTCAAACCGAGTTTGAACGGCTCAAACCGGACCAGAAACGCTCAAACCGGATCAAACCATACCAGACCTGCCCTTAGACCAGCTCAAACCGTTTTTGACCGCCTCAAACCGGACCAGACCGGCTCAAACCAGATCAAACCGGACCAGACCGGCTCTAAACAGTTTTTACCGGCTCAAACCGGACTCAAACCGGACGAGACTGGCTCAAAACGGATCAATGCGGACCAGACCTGCTAGACCTGCTAAATCCGGTTTTGGCCGGCTCAAACTGGAACAGACCAGCTCAAACCGGGCTTGACCGTCACAAACCATATCAAACCCGACCAGACCGTTTCTTAGACCAGCTCAAACAGGTTTTGACAGGCTCAAATCGAACCAGACCCCCTCAGACCGGTTTTGACTGGCTCAAACCAGATTCAAACCGGTTTTGACCGGCACAAACCGGACCAGACCGCCTCAAACCGGTTTTGACCAGCTCAAATTGTACTCAAACCGGACCAGACCGGCTGAAACCAGACTCAAACCGGACTAGACCGGCTCAAACCGGTTTTGATTGGCTCAAACCAGACCAGGAGCATACCGGCTCAAATCGGGCCCAAACTCCACCATACCGGCTCAAACCGGTTTGGGCCGGCTCCAACTGGACCAGAACGGCTCAATCCGTCTCAAACCGGACCAGACCGGCTCGAACAGGATTTGACTGGCTCAAACCGGAGCACACCAGCTCAATCCGGGTTTCACCGGCTCAAACCCGACCCCACCGGCTCAAACCGGGCCAGACCAGCTCAAGTCAGATGAAACCGGACCAGACCGTCTCAAACCGTCTCAAACTGGACCAGACCGGCTCAAACCGGTCTCAAACCAGACCAGACCGGCTGAAAACGGTTTGACCGGCTCCAACCAGAGCAGACCATCTCAAACCAGATCAATCCAGACCAACCGGCTCAAACGGGTTTTGTCCGGCTCAAACCGGACCAGAAAGGCTCAACTGGATCAAACCGAACCAGACAGGCTTATGCCGGAACAAACCGGACCAGACGGGCTCAAACCGGTGTTGACCGGCTCAGATCCGACCAGAGCAGCTTAAACTGGACCAGAGTGGCTCAAACCGGGATTGACCGTCTCAAACCGGACTCATACCGGACCAGACAGGCTCAAACCGGTTTTGACCCCCTCAGACCCGACCACACCATCTCAAACCGGACCAGACCGGCTCAAAACGGTATTGACCGGCTCAAACCGGAGCAGACTGGCTCAAACCTGTTTTATTATGCTCAAACTGGACTCAAACCAGACCAGACCGTCTCAAACCCTTTTGGACCGGCTCAAACACGACCAGACCGGCTAAAACCGGACCAGACCTGCTGAAACCGGTTTTGACCGGCTAAAACCGAACCAGACCGTCTCAAACTGGACTCAAACAGGACCAGACCAGATCAAACTGGTTTTGACCAATTCAAACCAGACCAGACCGGCTCAACCGGATCAAACCGGACCAGACCAGCTTTAACCGGATCAAACCGGACCAGACCGGCTCAAACCAGGGTTGACCGGCTCAAACCCGACCAGACTGGCATAAACCAGACCAGACTGGTTCAAACAACGTTTGAAAGGCTCAAACCGGACTCAAATCAGACCAGAAAGGCTCAAAGCCGGTTAGACTGGCTAAAACCGGACCAGTCCGGCTGAAACCGAATGAAAACGAACAACACCAGCTCTTCGACAGGCACAAACCAAACCAGACCAGCTCAAACCGGACACAAACAGGATGAAAGCGGCTCAAACCGGTGTTATCCTGCTCAAACCGGACTCAAAGCGACCAGACCGGCTCAAACCCGTGTTGAACGGCTCAAACCAGACCATACCGGCTCAAATCGGGCAAGACCATCTCAAATCGGATCATACCGGACCAGACAGGCTCAAACTCGGAACAGACCGGCTCAACCGGATCAAACAAGAGCAGACAGGCTCAAACTGGTTTTGACAGGCTCAATCTGGACTCAAACCGGGCCACACCGGCTCAAACCCGTGTTGACAGACTCAAACCAGATTCAAAACGCACCAGACCAGCTCACAGCAGTTTTGATCAGCTCAAACCGGACCAGACCGTCTCAAACAGGAATCAAACAGGACCAGACCGGATCAAACTGTTTTTCACCGGATCAAACCAGAGCACACCGGCTTTAAACAGATCAAACCGGACAAGACCAGCTCAAACAATGGTTGACCAGCTCAAACCCGACCTGACTGGCTTAAACCGGACTAGACTGGCTCAAACAGGGTTTGAGCGGCTCAAACCGGGCTCAAATTGGACCAGAACGTCTCAAACCGGGTTAGACTGACTAAAACCGGACCAGACCGGCTCAAACTGAATCAAACCGGACCAGGCCGGCTCTTCATCCGGCTCAAACGGGACCAGACCGTCTCAAACAGGTATTGACCAGCTCAAATCGGACTCAAACTGCAGAAGACCGGCTGAAACCGGTGTTAACCGCCTCAAACTGGACTCAAACCGGATCAGACCGGCTCAAACTGGTGTTGACGGGATCAAACCGGACTCAAACTGGACCAGAACGGCTCAAACCGGACCAGACAGGCACAGACCTGATCAAACCGGACCAGACCGACTCAAACCGGGTTTTACAGGCTCAAACCAGACTCAAACCGGACCAGACAGGCTCAAACCGGTTTTGAACTGATATTTTGGATCCCATTGTGACTATAGGGCCAAAGGAAATATCCTCCGATTAAAATGAGAAAGAAGTTTTCTGAGAAACTTCTTTGTGATCTGTGAATTCATCTCACAGAGTTACACCTTTCCCCTCAAGAAGCCTTTCACTAAGACTGTTCTTGTGGATTTTGCAAAGTGATATTTGGATGTCCATGGAGGGCTATGGTGAAAAGGGAAATATCTTCAGATAAAAACTGGAAAGAAGCTTTCTGAGAGTTTGTTTTGTGTTGTGTAAATTCATGTCACAGAGTTACAGCATTCCCCTCCAGAAGCCGTTCACTAAGACTGTTCTTGTGGAATCTGCAAAAGGATATTTGGAAGCCCATAGAGGCCTATGGTGAAAAAGAAAATATCCTCAGATGAAAACTGGAAAGAAGATTTCTGAGAAACTGCTTTGTGATGTATGACTTCCACTCACTGAGTTACAGCTGTATTTCGTGGAGCTGTTTGCTAGCCTTATTTCTGTGGAATCTCAGAAATGATATTTCGAATCCCTTTGAAGACTATAAGGCCAAGGAAATATCCTCTGATCAAAATGAACAAGAATCTATCTGAGAAACTTCGTGGTGAACTGTGAATTCATCTCACAGTGTTACAGCTTTTCCCGCAAGAAGCCTTTCGCTAAGACTGTTCTTGAGGAATTTGCAAAGTGATATTTAGAAGCCCATGGAGGGCTACGGTGATAAAAGAAATATCCTCAGATAAAAACTGGGAAGAAGCTTTCCGAGAAACTGCTTTGTGATGTGTCACTTCCACTCACTGAGTTATAGCTGTATGTCGTAGAGCTGCTTGATCGCCTTATTTCTGTGGAATATAAGAACTGATATTTCGGATCCCTTTGAAGTCTATAATGCTAAATGAAATATCCTCCAATCAAAATGAGAAAGAAGCTTTCTGAGAAACTTCTTTGGGACCTGTGAATTCATCTCACAGAGTTATAGCTTTCCCCTCAAGAACATTTTCACTATGACTGTTCTTGTGAAATTAGCAAAGTGATATTCGGAAGCCCATTGAGGGCTATGGTGAAAAGGGAAATATCCTCAGATAAAAACTGGAAAGAAGCTTTCTGAGAAACTGCTTTGTGTTCTGTGAATACATCTCCCAGATTTACAGCTTTTCCCCCAAGAAGTCGTTCGCTAGGACTGTTTTTGTGGAATTTGCAAAGGGATATTTGGAAGCGCACAGAGGCCTATGGTGAAAAAGAAAATATCCTCAGATGAAAACTGGAAAGAAGCTTTCTGAGAAACTGCTTTGTGATGTGTGACTTCCAACCACTTAGTTACAGCTGTATTTCGTGGAGCTGTGTGCTAGCCTTATTTCTGTGGAATCTGAGAACTGATATTTCGGATCCTTTGAAGACTATAGGGCCAAAGGAAATATCCTCCGATCAAAAGGAGAAAGAAGCTTTCTCAGAAACTTCTTTGTGATCTGTGAATTCATCTCACAGAGTTACAGCTTTTCCCTCAAGAAGCCTTTTGCTGAGACTGTTCTTGTGGAATTTCCAAAGTGATATTTGGAAGCCCATGGAGGGCTATGGTGAAAAAGGAAATATCCTCAGATAAAAATTGGAAAGAAGCATTCTGAGAAACTGCTTTGTGTTTTGGGAATTCATCTCCCAGAGTTACAGCTTTCCCCTCCAGAAGCCGTTCACTAGGACTGTTCTTGTGGAATTTGCAAAGAGATATTTGGAAATCCATAGAGGCCTATGGTGAAAAAGAAAATATCCTCAGATGAAAACTGGAAAGAAGCTTTCTGAGAAACTGCTTTGTGACGTATGACTTCCACTCACTGAGTTACAGCTGTATTTCATGGAGCTGTTTGCTCGCCTTATTTCTGCGGAATCCGAGAACTGATATTTCGAATCCCTTGAAGACTATAGGGCCAAAGAAAATATCCTCCGATCAAAAGGAGAAAAAAGCTTTCTGAGAAACTTCTTTGTGATCTGTGAATTCATCTCACATAATTACAGCTTTCCCCTAAAGAAACCTTTCGCTAAGACTGTTCTTGTGGAATTTGAAGAGTGATATATGGAAGCCCATAGAGGGCAATGGTGAAAAAGGAAACATCTTCAGTTTAAAACTGGAAAGAAGCTTTCTGAGAAACTGCACTCTGTTCTGTTAATTCATCTCACAGGGTTACATCTTTCCCCTCCAGAAGCCGTTTGCTAAGACTGTTCTTGTGGAATTTTCAAAAGGATATTTAGAAGCCCATAGAGGCCTATGGTGAAAAAGAAGTTATCCTCAAATAAAAACTGGAAGGAAACTTTCTGAGAAACTGCTTTGTTTTCTGTGAATTCATCTCACAGAGTTACAGCTTTCCCCTCCTGAAGCTGTTCACTAAGACAGTTCTTGTGGAATTTGCAAAGGGATATTTGGAAGCCTGTAGAGGCCAATGGTGAAAACGAAAATATCCTCAGATGAAAATTCGAAAGAAGCTTTCTGAGATATTGCATTGTGATGTGTGACTTCCACTCACTGAGTTACACCTGTATTTCGTGGAGCTCTATGCTAGGCTTATTATTGTGGAATCTGAGAACTGATATTTCAGATCCCTTTGAAGGATATAGGGTTAAAGGAAATATCCTCTGATCAAAATAAGAAAGGAGTTTTCTGAGAAACTACTTTGTGACCTGTGAATTCATCTCACAGAGTTACAGCTTGCCCCACAAGAACCCTTTCGGTAAGACTGTTCTTGTGGAATTTGCAAAGTGATATTTGGAATCCCATGGAGGGCTATGGTGAAAAGGGAAATATCCTCAGATAAAAATTGGAAAGAAGCTTTCTGAGAAACTACTTTGTGTTCTGTAAATTCATCTCACAGTGTTACAGCTTTCCCCTCCAGAAGCCGTTCGCTAAGAGTGTTCTTGTGGAATTTGCAAAGGGATATTTGGAAGCCCATAGAGGCCTATGGTGAAAAAGAAAATATCCTCAGATGATAACTGGAAAGAAGCTCTCTGAGAAACTGCTTTGTGATGTGTGACTTCCAACCACTTAGTTACAGCTGTGGGTCGTGGAGCTGTTTGCTAGCCTTATTTCTGTGGAATCTGAGCACTGATATTTCGGGTCCCTTGGAGGACAATAGGGCGAAAGGAAAAATCCTCCGATCAAAATGAGAAAGAAGCTTTCTGAGAAACTTCTTTGTGATCTGTGAATTAATCTCACAGAGTTACAGCTTTGCCTCAAGAAGCCTTTCGCTATGAGTGCTCTTGTGGAATTTGCAAAGTGATATTTGGAAACCCATAGAGGGCTATTGTGAAAAGGGAAATATCGTTAGACAAAAACTGGAAAGAAGCTTTCTGAGAATCTGCTTTGTGTTCCCTGAATTCATCTCCCAGAATTACAGCTTTCCCCTCCAGAAGCCGTTCGCTAAGACTGTTCTTGTGGAATTTGTAAAGGGATATTTGGAAGCTCATAGAGACCTATGGTGAAAAAGAAAATATCCTCACATGAAAACTGGAAACAAGCTTTCTGAGAAACTGCTTTGTGATGTGTGACTCCCACTCACAGAGTTACAGCTGTATTTTGTGGAGCTGTTCGCTGGCTTAATTTCTGTGGATTCTGAGAACTGATATTTCAGATCCCTTGGAAGACTATAGGGCCAAAGGAAACATCCACCCATCAAAATGAGAAAGAAGATTTCTGAGAAACTACTTTGTGATCTGTGAATTCATTTCACAGAGTTACAGCTTTCCCTTCAAGAAACCTTTCACTAAGAATGTTCCTGTGAAATTTGAAAGTGATATTTGGAAGCCCAGGGAGGTCTATGGTGAAAAGTGAAATGCCTCAGATAAAAACTGGAAAGAAGCTTTCTGAGAAACTGCTTTGTGTTCTTTGAATTCATCTCTGAGAGTTACAGCTTTCCCCTCCAGAAATCGTTCGCTAAGATTGTTCTTGTGCAATTTGCAAAGGGATATTTGGAAGCCCAATGAGGACTACGGTGGAAAAGAAAATATCCTCAGATGAAAACTGGAAAGAAGCTTTCTGAGAAACTGCTTTGTGATGTGTGACTTCCACTCACTGAGTTACAGCTGTATTTCATGAAACTGTTTGCTAGCCTTATTTCTGTGGAATGTGAGAACTGATATTTCGGATCTCTTTGAAGACTATAGGACCAAAAGAAATGTCCTCCGATCAAAATGAGAAAGAAGCTTTCTGAGAAACTGCTTGGTGATCTGTGAATTCATCTCACAGAGTTACAGCTTTCCCCTAAGAAGCCTTTCGGTAAGTCTCCTCTGGAACTTGAAAGGGATATATGGAAGCCCAAGGAAGGCTGTGGTGAAAAGGGAAATATACTCAGACAAAAACCGTAAAGAAGCTTTCTCAGAAACTGCTTTCTGTTCTGTGAATACATCTCCCAGAATTAGAGCTTTCCCCTCCAGAAGCCGTTCGCTAAGACTGTTCTTGTGGAATATGCAAAGGGATATTTGGAAGCCCCTGGAGGGCTATGGTGAAAAGGGAAATATCCTCAGATAAAAACTGGAAAGAAGCTTTCTGAGAAACGACTTTGTGTTCTGTGGATTCATCTCTCAGAGTTACAGGTTTCTCCTCCAGAAGCCATATGCTAAGACTGTTCTTGTGGAATTTGCAAAGGGATATATGGAAGCCCATAGAGGCCTATGGTGAAAAAGAAAATATCCTCAGATAAAAATTGGAAAGAAGCTTCCTTAGAAACTGGTTTGTGATGTATGACTTCTCCTCACTGTGTTACAGCTGTATTTCGTTGAGCTGTTTTCTACACTTATTTCATGGAATCTGAGAACTGATATTTCGTATCCCTTGGAGGAAAATAGGGCCAAAGGAAATATCCTCTGATCAAAATGAGAAAGAAGCAATGTGAGAAACTTTGTGGTGATCTGTGAATTCATCTCACAGAGTTACAGCTTTTCCCGCAAGAAGCCTTTCGCTAAGACTGTTCTTGAGGAATTTGCAGAGTGATATTTAGAAGACCATGGAGGGCTACGGTGAAAAGGGAAATATCCTCAGATAAAACCTGGAAAGAAGCTTTCTGAGAAACTGCTCTGTAATGTGTTACTTCCACTCACTGAGTTAAAGCTGTATGTCATAGAGCTGTTTGCTAGCCTTATTACTGTGGAATCTGAGAACTGCTATGTCGGATCCTTTAGAAGACTATAATGCTAAAGGAAATATCCTCCAATCAAAATGAGAAAGAAGCTTTCTGAGAAACTTCGTGGTGACCTATGAATTCATTTCACAGAGTTACAGCTTTTCCCTCAAGAAGTTTTTTGCTAAGACTGTTCTTGTGAAATTTCCAACGTGATATTTGGAAGCCCATAGAGGTCTATGGTGAAAAGGGAAATATCCTCAGATCAAAACTGGAAAGAAGCTTTTTGAGAAACTTCTTTGAGATCTGTGAATACATCTCCCAGAGTTAGAGCTTTCCCCTCCAGAAGCCATTCACTAAGACTGTTCTTGTGGAATTTACAAAGGGATATATGGAAGCGCATAGAGGCCTATGGTGAAAAAGAAATTATCCTCAGATGAAAACTGGAAAGAAGCTTTCTGAGAAACTGCTTTGTGATGTGTGAATTAAACTCACTGAGATACAGCTGTATTTCGTGGAGCTGTGTGCTAGGCTTATTTCTGTCTAATCTGAGAACTGATATTTTGAATCCCTTTGAAGACTATAGGGCCAAAGGATATATCCACCAATCAAAATGAGAAAGAAGCTTGCTGAGAAATTTCTTTGTGATCTGTGAATTCATCTCACAGAGTTACACCTTTCCCCTCAAGAAGCCTTACTCTAAGACTGTTCTTGTGGAATTTGCAAAGTGATATTTGGATGTCCATGGAGGGCTATGGTGAAAAGGGAAATATCTTCAGATAAAAACTGGAAAGAAGCTTTCTGAGAGTTTGTTTTGTGTTGTGTGAATTCATGTCACAGAGTTACAGCATTCCCCTCCAGAAGCCGTTCGGTAAGATTGTTCTTGTGGAATCTGCAAAAGGATATTTGGAAGCCCATAGAGGCCTATGGTGAAAAAGAAAATATCCTCAGATGAAAACTGGAAAGAAGCTTTCTGAGAAACTGCTTTGTGATGTGTGACTTCCACTCACTGAGTTACAGTTGTATTTCATGGAGCTGTTTGCTAGCCTTATTTCTGTGGAATCTGAGAACTGATAATTCAGATCCCTTTGAAGACCATAGGGCCAAAGAAAATATCCTCTGATCAAAAGGAGAAAAAGCTTTCTCAGAAACTTCTTTGTGATCTGCGAATTCATCTCACCGAGTTACAGCTTTCCCCTCAAGAAGCCTTTCGCTAAGACTCTTCTTGTGGAATTTTCAAAGTGATATTTGGAAGCCCATGAAGGGCTATTGTGAAAAGGGAAACGTCCTCAGATAAAAGCAGGAAAGAAGCTTTCTGAGAAACTGCTTTGAATTCTGTGAATTCATCGCCGAGAGTTACAGCTGTCTCCTCCAGAAGCCGTTCACTAGCACTGTTCTTGTGGAATTTGCAAAGGGATATTTGGAAGCCTATAGAGGCCTATGTTGAAAAAGAAAATATCCTCAGATGGCAACTGGAAAGAAGCTTTCTGAGAAACTGCTTTGTGATGTGAGAATTCCACTCACTGAGTTACAGTTTTATTTCGTGGAGCTGTTGGCTAGCCTTATTTCTGTGGAATCTGAGAACTGATATTTCGGATCCCTTTGAAGACTATAGGGCCAAAGGATATATCCTCCGATCAAAATGAGAAAGAAGCTTTCTGAGAAACTTCTTTGTGATCTGTGAATTCATTTCACAGAGTTACTGCTTTCCCCTCAAGAAGCCTTTCTCTAAGACTGTTCTTGTGGAATTTCAAAGTGATATTTTCAAGCCCATGGAGGGCTATGGTGAAAAGGGAAATATCCTCAGATAAAAACTGGAAAGAAGCTTTCTGAGAAAACTGCTTTGTGTTCTGTGAATTCACCTCCCAGACTTAGAGCTTTCCCCTCCAGAAGCCGTTCGCTAAGACTGTTCTTGTGGAATTTGCAAAGGGATATTTGGAAGCCCATAGAGGCTTATGGTGAAAAAGAAGTTATCCTCAAATAAAAACTGGAAAGAAACTTTGTGAGAAACTGTTTCGTGATGTGTGACTTCCACTCACTGAGTTACACCTGTATTTCGTGGAGCTGTTTGCTACCCTTATTGTTGTGGAATCTGAGAATTAATATTTCAGATGCCTTTGAAGATTATCAGGCCAAAGGAAATATCCTCCAATCAAAATGAGAAAGAAGCTTTCTGAGAAACTTCTTTGTGATCTGTGAATTCATCTCACAGAGTTACAGCTTTGCCTCAAGAAGCCTTTCGCTCTGAGTGCTCTTGTGGAATTTGCAAAGTGATATTTGGAAGCCCATGGAGTGCTATGGTGAAAAGGGAAATATCCTCAGATAAAAACAGGAAAGAAGCTTTCTGAGAAACTGCTTTGTGTTCTGTGAATTCATCTCACAGAGTTACAGCATTCCCCTCCAGAAGCCGTTCGCTAGACTGTTCTTGTGTAATTTTCTAAGGGATATTTGGAAGCCCATAGATTTCTATGGTGAAAACGAAAACTGATATTTCGGATCCCTTTGAACACTAACCCTAAACCTAACCCTAACCCTAACCCGAACCCTAACCCTAACTCCAGCTCAAACCGGAGGAGTACCAAACCGTCTCAAACCGGACTCAAACCGGACCAGACCAGCTCAAACCGGTTTGGACTGGCTCATACCAGATCATACAGGCTCAACCAGATTAAAGCGGACCAGACCGGATCAAACTGGATCAAACCGGTCCAGAACCGCTCAAACCGGATCAAACCAGACCAGACCGGCTCAAACCTGTTTTGACCAGCTCAAACAGGACTCAAACCGGACCCGATCGGCTCAAACCGGTTTTGACCAGCTCAAACTGGACCAGGACCAGACCGTCTCAATCCGGACTCAAACCGGACCAGACCGGATCAAACCGATGTTGACTGGCTCAAACCGGACACAAACCGGACCAGACAGGCAGAAACCGGTTTTGACCTGCTCAAACCCGACCAGAACGGCTCAAACCGGATTTGACTGGCTAAAGTCGTACCAGACCGGCACAAACCGGTCTTGACCATATCAAACTGGACTCAAACCGGACCAGGCAAGTTAAAACAGTCTCAAACCGGACCAGACCAGCTCAACCGGCTCGAAGCGGACCAGATTGGCTCAAACCGGGTTTGTCCGGCTCAAACCGGACTCAAACTGGACCAGACTGGCTCAAATCGTACCAGACCGGCTCAAACCAGTTTTGACTGCCTCAAACAGGAGCAGACCGGCTCAAACAGGATCAAAACGGACCAGACCAGCCCTTAGACCAGCTCAAACATGTTTTGACCAGCTCAAATCGGACCAGACCGGCTCCAACCGGTTTTGACCGGGTCAAACCGGACCAGACCAGCTTAAACCTTATCAAACCGCACCAGACCGGCTCAAACCGGTGTTGAATGGTTCAAACTGGATTCAAACTGGACCAATCGTGCTCAAACGCCTTTATACAGTCTCAAACCGGACGAGACCGGCTCAAACCGGTTTTCACTGGCTGAAAACGAACCAGGACCAGACCAGCTCAAACCAGACTCAAACGGGACCAGTCCGGCTCAAACTGGTGTAGACCAGGTCAAACGGGTCCCAAACCGGACCAGACCACCTCCAATGGGTTTTGACCAGCTCAAACCAGACCACACCGGCTCAACCGGATCAAACCGGACCAGACAGGTTTAACCGGATCAAACCGGACCAGACCGGCGGAAGCCGGTGTTGACCGGCTCAGACAGGACTCAAACCGGACCAGACTGTCTCAAACCAGTGTTGAATGTCTCAAACCGGATTCAAACCGCAACAGTCTGGCTCAAATCGGTTTCCACTGGCTCAAATCAGACGAGACCAGCTCAAACCGGTTTTCACCAGCTCAAAACGAACCAGAACCAGACCGGCTCAAACCAGACTCAAACCGTTCCAGACCGGCTCAAATGGGTGTAGACCGGCTCAAACCGGACCGAAACTGGACCAGACCGGCTCCAACCGGTTTTGACCAGCTCAAACCGGGCCAAACCGGCTCAACCAGTACAAACCGGACCAGACCGGCTCATTCCGGATTAAACCAGATCAGACCGGCTCAAATCGGTTTTCACTGGCTCAAACCGGACTGAAACTGGACCAGACCGGCTCAAACTGGACTCAAACCGGACTAGACCGGCTCAAACCGGTTTCAAATGGCTCAAACCAGACCAGACAGGCTCAATCGTCTCAAACCGTACTAGACCGTCATAAACTGGATCAAACTGGTTTTGACCGGCTCAATACGGACCATACCGTTTCAAACCGGATTTGACCGTCGCAAACCGGACTCAAACCAGACCAGAAAATCTCAAACCAGCTCAAACCGGACGAGACCGGCTCAACCGGATCAAACAGGGCGAGACCGGCTTAAACCGGTTTTGGCTGGCTCAAACCGGAGCAGACCGGCTCAAACCGGATCAAAACGGAGCAGACCGGCTCTTAGACCAGCTCAAACATGTTTTGACCAGCTCAAATCGGACCAGACCAGCTCAAACCGGTGTTGACCGGCTCAAACCGGACCAGACCGCCTCAACCGGATCAAACCGGACCAGACCAGCTTAAACCGGATCAAACCGGAACAGATCGGCTGAAGCCGGTGTTGATCGGCTCAGACCAGACTCAAACCGGACCAGACTGGCTCAAACCGGTGTTGAATGGCTCAAACCGGATTCAAACCAGACCAGTCCGGCTCAAATCGGTTTTGACTGGCTCAAACCAGATGAGACCAGCTCAAACCGGTTTTCAACAGCTCAAAATGAACCAGGACCAGACCGGCTCAAACCAGACTCAAACCGGACCAGACCGGCTCAAACGGGGGTAGACCGGCTCAAACCGGACCCAAACCGGACCAGACCGACTCCAACCGGTTTTGACCAGCTCAAACCAAACCAGACCAGCTCAACCAGTTCAAACCGGACCAGACCAGCTTAAACCAGATCAAACTGGGCCAAACAGGCTCAAACCGGTGTTGACCGGCTCACACCGGACTCAAACCAGACTAGACTGGCTCAAACCGGTTTTGACCAGCTCAAACCGGACCAGACCAGCTCAACCGGATCAAACCGGACCAGACAGGCTTAAACCGGATCAAACCGGACCAGACCAGCTCAAACCGGTGTTGACCGGCTCAGACCCGAACAGAAAGGCTTAAACCAGACCAGACTGGCTCAAACCGGGTTTGACCAGCTCAAACTGGACTCAAACCGGAACACCGGATCAAAACGGTTTTGACCGGCTCAAATACGACCACACCGGCTCAAACTGGACCAGACCGGCTCAAACCGGGTTTGACCGGATCAAACAGCACCAGACCGGCTCAAACCAGACCAGACCGGCTCAAAACGGCTCAAACCGGACCAGAACAGCTCAAACCTGGCTTGACCGGCTCTAACCGGACACAAACCGGAGCAGACCCACTGAAAACGGTTTTGACCAGCTCAAACAGGATCAGACCAGCTCAAGCCAGGCTTGACCGGCTCAAACCTGATCAAACCCAACCAGAACGTCTCTTAGACCAGCTCAAACAGGTTTTGACAGGCTCAAATCGAACCAGACCTCCTCAAACCGGTTTGGACCGGCTCAAACCGGACTCAAACCGGTTTTGACCGGCACAATCCGGACCAGACCGCCTCAAGCCGATTTTGACCGCGTCAAACCGGACTCAAACCGGACCAGACCGGCTGAAACCGGACTCAAACCGGACTAGACCAGCTCAAACCGGTTTTGAATGGCTCAAACTGGACCAGGAGCATACCGGCTCAAACCAGGATCAAACTGCACCATACCGGCTCAAACCAGTTTGGACCGGCTCCAACTGGACCAGACCGAACAATCCATCTCAAACCGGACAAGACCGGCTCGAACAGGATTTGACTGGCTCAAATCGGACCAGACCAGCTCAAACTGGTTTTCACCGGCTCAAACCCAACCCCACCGGCTCAAACCGGGCCAGACCGGCTCAAATCGGATCAAACCGCACCAGACCGTCTCAAACCATCTCAAACTGGATCAGACTGGCTCAACCCAGTTGCAAACCAGACCAGAACGGCTGAAAACGGTTTTGACCGGCTCCAACTGGAGCAGATCGTCTCAAACCGGATCAAACCGAACCAAACGGCTCAAACCGGTTTTGTCCAGCTCAAACCAGACCAGACAGGCTCAAACCGGCACAAACCAGACCAGACCAGCTTAAACAGGATTTGACTGGCTCAAACCGAAGCAGACCAGCTCAAACAGGATCAAAACGGACCAGATCGGCTGTTAGAACAGCTCAAACATGTTTTGACCGGCTCAAATCGGACCAGACAGGCTCAAACCGGTTTTCACCAACTCAAACTGGACCAGACCGGCTCAACCGGATCAAACTGGACCAGACCGTCTTAAACCAGATCAAACTGGACCAGACCGGCTCAAACCGGTGTTGACCGGCTCAGACCGGACTCAAACCGGACCAGACCGGCTCTAACCGGTGTTATACGGCTCAAACTGAATTCAAACCTGACCAGTCCAGCTCAAACTGGTTTCCACTGGGTCAAACCGGACGAGACCGGCTCAAACCGGTTTTCACCGGCTCAAAACTAACCAGGACCAGACTGGCTCAAACCAGACTAAACCGGACCAGACCGGATCAAACCGGTGTAGACCGGCTCAAACCGGACCCAAACCGTACCAGACTGGCTCCAACCGGTTTTGACCGGCTCAAACTGGACCAGACTGGCTCAACCGGATCAAACTGGACCAGACAGACTTAAACCGGATCAAACCGGACCAGACCGGCTCAAACTGGTGTTGACCGGCTCAGACCTGAACACAAATGCTTAAACCGGACCAGACTGGCTCAAACCAGGTTTGACTGGATCAAAACAGACTCAAACCGGACCAGACCATCTCAAACTGGTTTGACCGGCTCAAACACGACCACATCGGCTCAAACCGGACCAGACCGTCTAATACCAGTTTGACCGGATCAATCCGGACCAGACTGGCTCAAACCGGACCAGACCGGATCAAACAGGCTAAAACCGGACCAGAACAGCTCAAACCGGGCTTGACCGGCTCAAAGCGGACTCAAACTGGACCAGACCCGCTGAAAACAGTTTTGACCGGCACAAACCGCACCAGACCAGCTCAAACCAGGCTTGACCGGTTCAAACCTGATCAAACCTGACCAGACCGGCTCTTAGACCAGCTCAAACAGGATTTGACAGGCTCAAATCGAACCAGACCGCCTCAAACTGGTTTTGACCGGCTCAAACCGGACTCAAACCGGACCAACCGGCTCAAACGAGTTTTGTCCGGCTCATACCACACCAGACTGGCTCAACGGGATCAAACCGAACCCGACCGGCTCAAACCGGCCCAAAAGGACCAGATTGGCTCAAACCCGAACAGACCGGCTCAAACCCGACCAGACCATCTCAAACCCGACCAGACCGGCTCAAACTGGACCAGACCGGTTCAAACCGGTTTTGACCGATTCAAACTGGACTCAAACCGCAAACGACCAGCTCAAACCGCTTTTGACCTATTCAAACCAGACCAGGGATGCTCAAACCAGATCAAACCAGAAAAGACTGGCTCAAACCGGTTTTCACCGTCTCAAACTGGTTGAGACCGTCTCAAACTGGACTCAAACTGGACCAGACAGGATCAAACCGATTTTGACCGGCTCATACCAGTCCAGACCTGCTCAAACAGATCAAAACGGACCCAACTGTCTTAAACCGGAACAAACCGGACCAGACGGGGTCAAATCGGTGTTAACCAGCTAAAACCCGACCAGACTGGCTTAAACCAGACCAGACGGGCTCAAACCGGCTTTGACCGGCACAAATCGGACTCAAACCATACCAGACCGGCTCAAACCGGTGTTGACCGGTTCCAACCAGACTCAAAGCGGACCAGACCCTCTCAAACCACTGTTGAACGGCTCAAACCGGACTCAAACCAGACCAGACTAGCTAAAACCGATTTGACCGGCTCAAACCAAAACAGACTGGCTCAAACGGTTCAAACCGGACCAGACCAGCTCAAACCGATTTTCACCGTCTCACACCGGACCAGACCAGCTTAAAAAGGATCAAATTGATTTTGAACGGCTCAATACGGACCATAACGTCTCAAACCGGTTTTGACCGGCTCAAACCGGACTCAAACCGAACCAGGCAAGCTAACACTGGCTCAAACAGGACCAGACCGGCTCAAACCAGCTAAAACCGGACCAGACCAGGTCAAACCGGTTTTGTCCGGCTCAAACGAGACTCAAACCGTACCAGACAGCCTCAAACCGGTTTTGAGCGGCTCAAATCGGACTCAAACCAGACCAAACCGGCTCAAACCAGTTTGGACCGGCTCAAACCCGACCAGAATGGCACAAACTGGATCAAATCGGACCAGACCGGCGCATACCAGTTTGGACCGGCTCAAACCGGAACAGACAGGCTCAAACCGGTCCAGACCGGCTTGAACCGGATCAAACTGGACCAGACCGGCTCTTAGACCATCTCAAACCGGTTTTGATCGGCTCTATACGGACCAGACCGGCTCTAACCGGACCAGACCGGCTAAAACCGGTGTTGACCATCTCAAACCGATCTCAAACTGGACCAGACTGGCTCAAAACGGTTTTGACTGGCTCAAACCAGACCAGACCTACTCAACGGGATCAAACTGGACCACACCGGCTTGAACCGGATCAAACCGGACCACCGGCTCAAACCGGTGATGACCGGCTCAAACCAGACCAGACTGGCTGAACCCGGACCAGACTGGCTCAAAATGGATTTGACTGGCTCAAACCGGACTCAAACCAGACCAGACCGGCTCAAACCGGACGATACCCGCTCAAACCGGATCAAACCGGACCAGACCGGCTCATAGACCGGCTCAAACTGGCTTTGACCGGCTCAAACCTGACTCAAACCGGACTAGACCAGCTCAAACCGGTGTTCACCGGTTCGAGCTGGACTCAAACCAGACCAGAGCCTCTCAAACCGGTGTTGACCGGCTCAAACCGGACTCAAACCGCACCAGACCGGCTCAAACTGGAGAAGACCCACTCAAACTGGATCAAACCTGACCAGACTGACTCAAACCGGCTCAAACTACACCACACGGAATAAAACGGGATCAAACCAGATGAGACCGGCTGAAAATGGATCAATCCGGACCAGACCAGCTAGACCCACTAAATCCGGTTTGGTCCGGCTCAAACCGGACTCAAACCGATATTGACCGGCTCAAACCTGATCAAACCGGACCAGACCGGCTCAATCCAGATCAAACCGGACCAGACCGGCTAAAACCGGTTTTGACCGGCTCAAACCGGACCAGACTGGCTCAACCAGATCACACTGGACCAGACCGGCTTAAACCGGATCAAACCGGAAGAGACCGCCTCAAACCAGCGTTGACTGGCTCAGACCCGACCAGACGGGTTAAACCGGACCAGACTGACTCAAACCGGGTTTCACTGGCTCACTCAGGGGAGTGTACACGAAGGGGAGTGCTCATTCAGGGGAGAGCGCACTCGGGGGAGTCCTCAATCAAGGGAGTGCACACACAGGGGAGTGCACACTCAGGGGAGTGCTCACACAGGGGAGTGGCCACTGAGGTGAGAGCTCACACAGGGAAAAGCCCACTCAGGGGAGTTCTCACTCAGGCGAGTCCACACTCAGGGGAGTGCACACTCACAGTAGTCCTCACTCAGGCGAGTGCACTCTCAGGTGAGAGCACACTCAGGGGAGCGCTTACTCAGGGGAGTGCACACTCAAAGGAGTGCACACTCAGGGGAGTGCACACTCAGTGGAGTCCTCACTCATGAGAGTGCGAACTAAGAGGAGTACACATTCAGGGGAGTGCTCACACAGGGGAATGCACACTCAGGGGAGACCTCCCTCAGGAGAATGCACACTCAGGGGAGTGCTTCCTCAGGGGAGTGCACACACAGGGAAGTGCACACTCAGGTGAGCGCACACTCAGGGGAGTGCTCATTCAGGTGAGAGCACACTCAGGGGAGTCCTCACTCAGGCGAGTGCACATTCAGGGGAGTGGCCACTCAGAGTAGTCCTTACTCAGGTGAGCGCACACTCAGGGGAGTGCACACTCAGGGGAGCTCTCACTCAGGGGAGTGCTCATTCAGGGGAGTGCACACTCAGGGGAGTCATCACTCAGACGAGTACCCCCTCAGGAGAGCGCTCACTCTGGTGAGTCCTCACTCAGGCGAGTTCACACTCAAGGGAGTGCCCACTCAGAGTAATCCTTACTCAGGTGAGCGCACACTCAGGGGAGTGCACACTTAGCAGAGCACACACTCAAGGGAGTGCACACACTTGGGGGTGCACACTCAGGGGAGTCCTCACTCAGGAGAGTGCGAACTAAGAGGAGTGCACACTCAGGGGAGTGCTCACTCAGGGGAGTGCACACACAGGGCTGTCCTCACTGAGGGGAGCGCTCACTCAGGGGAGTGCACAATCAGGTGAGCCCACACTCAGGGGAGTGCACACTCAGGGGAGTCCTCACTCAGGAGAGTGCGAACTCAGGGAAGTGCACTCCCTAGGGTGCAAACACTCAAGGGAGTACACACTCAGGGTAGTGCACACTCAAGGGAGTCCTCACTCAGGAGAGTGCGAACTCAGAGGAGTGCACACTCAGCGGAATGCTCTTTCAGGGGAGTGCACACTCAGGGGAGTCATCACTCAGACGAGTATGCCCTCAGGAGAGCACTCACTCTGGGGAGTCCTCACACAGGCGAGTTCACACTCAGGGGAATGCACACTCAGGGGTGTCCTCACCCAGGCGAGTGCACACTCAGGTTAGTGCACACTCAGGGGAGCGCTAACTCAGGGGAGTTCACACTCAGGGTAGCGCAATCTCAAGGGAGCGCAAACTCAGGGGAGTGTAAACTCAGGGGAGTGCTCAATCAGTGGAGTGCACACTCAGGGGAGTCCACACTCAGGAGAGTTCACACTCAGGGTTGGGCACACTCAGGGGTGTCCTCACCCAGGCGAGTGCACACTCAGGTGAGTTCGCACTCAGGGGAGCGCTCACTCAGGGCAGCGCACACACTGGGGAGAGCACACTCAGGGGAGCGCACACTCATGGGAGTGCACACACAGGGGATTGCTCACTCAGGGGAGCGCACCCTTAGCGGAGTGCACGCTCAGGTGAGCATACACTCAGGGGAGTGCACACTCAGGGGAGTCCTCACTCAAAAGAGTGCAAACTCAGGGGATTGAAATCACAGGGTAGCACACACTCAGGAGTGTGCCCCCTCAGGGGAGTCCTCACTCAGGAGAGTGCGAACTCAGAGGAGTGCACACTCAGGGGAGTGCTCATTCAGGGGAGTACACACTCAGGGGAGTCCTCACTCAGACGAGTACCCCCTCAGGATAGCGCTCACTCTGGTGAGTCCACACTCAGGCGAGTTCACACTCAGGGGAGTGCCCACTCAGAGTAGTCCTTACTCAGGTGAGCGCACACTCAGGGGAGTGCACACTTAGCGGAGCGCTCACTCAGGGGAGTGCATACTCAGCGGAGCGCCCACTCAGGGGAGTGCACACACTGGGGGGTGCACACTCAGGGGAGTCCTCACTCAGGAGAGTGTGAACTAAGAGGAGTGCACACTCAGGGGAGTGCACACACAGGGGTGTCCTCACCGAGGGGAGCACTCACTCAGGGGAGTGCACAATCAGGTGAGCCCACACTCAGGGGAGTGCACACTCAGGGGAGTCCTCAGGAGAGTGCGAACTCAGGGAAGTGCACTCCCTGGGGAGCAAACACTCAAGGGAGTACACATTCAGGGTAGTGCACACTCAAGGGAGTCCTCACTCAGGAGAGTGTGAACTCAGAGGAGTGCACGCTCAGTGGAGTGCTCTTTCAGGGGAGTGCACACTCAGAGGAGTCATCACTCAGACGAGTACGCCCTCAGGAGAGCACTCACTCTGGGGAGTCCTCACACAGGCGAGTTCACACTCAGGGGAATGCACACTCAGGGGTGTCCTCACCCAAGCGAATGCACACTCAGGTTAGTGCACACTCAGGGGAGTGCTCACTCAGGGGAGTTCACACTCAGGGTAGCGCAATCTCAAGGGAGCGCAAACTCAGGGGAGTGTAAACTCAGGGGAGTGCTCAATCAGTGGAGTGCACACTCAGGGGAGTCCACACTCAGGAGAGTTCACACTCAGGGTTGGGCACACTCAGGGGTGTCCTCACCCAGGCAAGTGCAAACTCAGGGGAGTTCGCACTCAGGGGAGCAGTCACTCAGGACAGCGCACACACTGGGGAGAGCACACTCAGGGGAGCGCACACTCATGGGAGTGCACACACAGGGGAGTGCTCACTCAGGGGAGCGCACCCTCAGCGGAGTGCACGCTCAGGTGAGCATACACTCAGGGGAGTGCACATTCAGGGGAGTCCTCACTCAAAAGAGTGCAAACTCAGGGGATTGAAATCTCAGGGTAGCACACACTCAGGGGGTGCCCCCTCAGGAGAGTCCTCACTCAGGAGAGTGCGAACTCAGAGGAGTGCACACTCAGGGGAGTGCTCATTCAGGGGAGTACCCACTCAGGGGAGTCGTCACTCAGATGAGTGCACACTCAGGGGAGTGCACACTCTGGGAGGCGCTCACAAAGCGGAGTGCTCACTCAGGGGAGTGCACACTCAGGGGATCAAACCGGACCAGTCCATCTCAAACCGGTTTGACCGGCTCAAACAGGACGGCACTGGGTCAAACCGGACCAGACCGGCTCAAACCAGTTAGACCGTATCAAACCGGACCAGACCGGATCAAACCGGCTCAAACTGGACCAGGACAGCTGAAGCCGGGCTTGACCAGCTCAAAACGGACTCAAACCGGACCAGACTGGATGAAAACTGTTTTGACTGGCTCAAACCGGACCAGACAAGCTCAAACAGGGCTTGATCGGCTCAAACCTGATCAAACCCGACCAGACCGTCTCTTAGACCAGCTCAAACAGGTTTTGACAGGCTCAAATCGAACCAGACTGCCTCCAACCGGTTTTGACCAGCTCAAACCAGACTCAAACCGGACCAGACCGGCTGAAACTGAACTCAAACCGGACTACACCGGCTCAAACCGGTTTTGATCGGCTCAAACTGGACCAGGAGCATACCGGCTCAAACTGGACTCAAACTGCACCATACCGGCTCAATCTGGTTTGGACCAGCTCCAACAGGACCAGACCGGCTCAATCCGGCTCAAACCAGACCAGACCGGCTCGAACAGGATTTGACTGGCTCAAAAGGACCAGACCAGCTCAAACCAGCTTTCACCGGCTCAAACCCGACCCCACCGGCTCAACCCGGGCCAGACCGTCTCAAATCAGATCAAGCCGGACCAGATCCTCTCAAACCGTCTCAAACTGGACCAGACCGGCTCAACACGGTCTCAAACCAGACCAGACTGGCTGAAAACTGTTTTGACCGGCTCCAACCGGAACAGACCATCTCAAACTAGATCAAACCAGACCAGACCGGCTCAAACCGGTTTTCACCGTCTCAAACCGGCCCAGATTGTCTCAAACCGGACTGAAACTGGACCAGACCGGCTCAAATTGGCGTTGACCGGCTCAAACCCGACAAGACTGGCTTAAACCAGACCAGACTGGATCAAACCAGCTTTCACCGGCCCAAACTGGATTCAAACCGGACCAAACTGGCTCAAACCGGTGTTGACCGGTTCCAACCAGACTCAAACCGGACCAGACCCTCTCAAACCGGAGTTCAACGGCTCAAACCGGACTCAAACCGCACCAGACTAGCTAAAACCGGTTTTGACTGGCTCAAACCAGAACAGACCGGCTCAACTGGTTCAAACCGGACCAGACGGGCTCAAACCGGATTAAACCGGACCAGACCGGCTCAAAGCGGTATTCACCATCTCAAACCGGACCAGACCGGCTTAAACCAGATCAAACCGGTTTTGACCTGATCAATACGGACCATAACGTCTCAAACTGGTTTTGACCGGCTCAAACCGGACTCAAACCGGACCAGGCAAGCTAAAACTGGCTCAATCCGGATCATACCGGCTCAAACCGGCTCAAACCGGACCAGACCGCCTCAAACCGGTTTTGACTGACTCATATCGGACTCAAACCGGACCAGACCGGCTGAAACCGGTTTTGACTGGCTCAAACCTGTCCAGACCGGCTCAAACCGGTGTAGACCGGCTCAAACCGGACACAAACCGGACCAGACCGGCTCCAACCGATTTTCACCAGTTCAATCCGGACCAGACCCGCTCAAACCGGATCAAACTGGACGAGACTGGCTCTTAGACCGGCTCAAACCGGTTTTGACCGGCTCACACCGGACTCAAACCAGACCAGAACGGCTCAAACCGGTGTTGACCGGTTCAAACCGGACTCAAACCGGACCAGACCCTCTCAAACCTGTGTTGACCGGCTCAAACCAGAACAGACCAGCTCAACCGGTTCAAACCGGACCAGACCGGCTCATACCGCTTTTCACCGTGTCAAACCGGACCAGACCGGCTTAAACCGGATCACACCGGTTTTGACCATCTCAATACGGACCATAACGTCTCCAACCGGTTTTGACCAGCACAAACCGGACTCAAACCGGACCAGGCAAGATAAAACCGGCACAAACCGGACCAGACCGGCTCAAACCGGACGCAAACAGGACCACACCAGCTCAAACCGTTTATGACCAGCTCAAACTGGACTCAAACATGACCAGACCGTCTGAAACTGGTGTTGACCGTCTCCAACCGGACTCAAACCGGACCAGACCGGCTCAAAACGGTTCTGACCGGCTCAAACTGGACCAGACCGGCTCAAACCAGATCAAACCGAACCAGACCGGCTCTAACCAGTTTTGACCAACTCTAACCGGAACAGACTGACTCAAACCGGTTTTGACCGACAAACCGGACTCAAACCGGACCAGACCGGCTCAAATCGGAACACACCAGCTCAAACCTGTTTTGACTGACTCAAACCGGAGCAGACCAGCTCAAACAGGATCAAAACGGACCAGACCGGCTCTTAGACCAGCTCAAACATGTTTTAACCTGCTCAAATCGGACCAGACCGGCTCAAACCGGTTTTGACCGGCTCAAACTGAACCAGACCGGCTAAATCGGATCAAACTGGACCAGACCGGCTTAAAACGGATCAAACAGGACCAAACTGGCTCAAACCGGTGTTGACCGGCTCACACCGGACTCAAACCGGACTAGACGCTCAAACTGGTGTTGAACAGCTCAAACCGGACCAACCGGCTCAACCGGATCAAACCGGATCAGACAGGCTTAAACCGGATCAAACCGGACCAGACAGGCTCAAACCGGTGTTGACCGGCTCAGACCCGAACAGAAAGGCTTAAACCAGACCAGACTGGCTCAAATCGGGTTTCACCAGCTCAAACTGGACTCAAACCAGAACACTGGCTCAAAACGGTTTTCACCGGCTCAAATACGACCACACTGGCTCAAACAGGACCAGACCGGGTCAAACCGGACCAGACCAGCTCATACCAGCTCAAACCGGACCAGACAGCTCAAACCGGGTTTGACTGGCTCAAACCGGACTCAAACCGGACCAGACCCGCTGAAAACGGTTTTGACCGGCTCAAACCAGACCAGACCAGCTCAAACCGGGCTTGACCGGCTCAAACCTTATCAAACCCAACCAGACCGGTTCTTAGACCAGCTCAAACCGGATTTGACCAGCACAAACCGGACCAGACCGACTCAAACTGGTTTTGACCGGCACAAACCGGAATCAAACCGGACTAGACCGGCTCAAACTGGTTTTGATCGGTTCAAACCGGACCAGGAGCATACCGGCCCAACCCGGGCTCAAACTGCACCATACCAGCTCAAACCGGTTTGGACTGGCTCCAACTGGACCAGACCGGCTCAATCCAGCTCAAACCGGAACAGACCGGCTCAAACAGGATTTCACTGGTTCAAACCAGACCAGACCTGCTCAAACCGGTTTTGACTGGCTCAAACCCAGCACCACCAGCTCAAACCGGGCCAGACCAACTCAAGTCGGATCAACCCAGACCAGACGGTCTCAAACCGTCTCAAACTAGACCAGACCGGCTCAAACCGGTCTCAAACCGGACCACACTGGCTGAAAACGCTTTTGACCGGCTCCAACCAGAGCAGACCGTCTCAAACCCGGTCAAACCGGACGAACCGGCTCAAACCGGTTTTTTCCGGCTCAAACCAGAGCAGACCGCCTCAATGGGATCAAACCGGTCCCGACCGGCTCAAACCAGCTCAAACCAGACCAGATCGGCTCAAACCTGAACAGACTGGCTCAAACCTGACCAGACCATCTCAAACCGGACTAGACCGGCTCAAACTGGACCAGACCGGTTCAAACCGGTTTTGACAGATTCAAACCAGACTCAAACTGGAAAAGACCGGCTCAAACCGGTTTTGACCTACTCAAACCGGACCAGAGATGCTCAAACCAGATCAAACCAGACCAGACCGGCTCAAACCGGTTTTCATCGGCTTAAACCGGACCAGACCGTCTCAAACCGGACTCAAACTGGACCAGACCGGCTCAAACCGATTTTGACCGGCTCATACCAGTCCAGACTGGCTCAACCGAATCAAAACTGACCCGACAGGCTTAAACCAGATCAAACCAGACTAGACGGGCTCAAATCGGTGTTTACCGGCTCAAACACGACCAGACTGGCTTAAACCAGACCAGACCGGCTCAAACTGGTTTTCACCGGCTTAAACTGGACCAGACAATCTCAAACCGGACTCAAACCGTACCAGACTGGTTCAAATCGGACTCAAACCAGACCAGACCGGCTCAAACCGGTTTTGACAGATTCAAACCAGACTCAAACTGGAAAAGACCGGCTCAAACCGGTTTTGACCTACTCAAACCGGACCAGAGATGCTCAAACCAGATCAAACCAGACCAGACCGGCTCAAACCGGTTTTCATCGGCTTAAACCGGACCAGACCGTCTCAAACCGGACTCAAACTGGACCAGACCGGCTCAAACCGATTTTGACCGGCTCATACCAGTCCAGACTGGCTCAACCGAATCAAAACTGACCCGACAGGCTTAAACCAGATCAAACCAGACTAGACGGGCTCAAATCGGTGTTTACCAGCTCAAACACGACCAGACTGGCTTAAACCAGACCAGACCGGCTCAAACTGGTTTTCACCGGCTTAAACTGGACCAGACAATCTCAAACCGGACTCAAACCGTACCAGACTGGTTCAAATCGGACTCAAACCAGACCAGACCGGCTCAAACCGGTTTTGATCAGCTCAAACCCGACCAGAACGGCACAAACCGGATCAAACCGGACCAGACCGGCTCAATCCAGTTATGAGCAGCTCAAACCGGACTAAAACCGGACCAGATCGTCTCAAACTGGTGTTGACTGGCTCCAAAGGGACTAAAACCAGTCGACATCGTCTCAAATCGGTTTTGACTGGCTCAAACAGGACCAGACCGACACAAACCGGATCAAACCAGACCAGAACGGCTCAAACCGGTTTTGACCGGCTCAAACCGGAGTCAAACCGGACCAGACCAGCTCCAACCAGTTTTTACCGGCTCAAACCCGACCAGAACGGCACAAACCGGATCACACTGGACCAGACCGGCTCAAACCGGTGTTGACTGGCTTAAACCGTATGAAACCGGACCAGAACGGCTCCAACCGGTTTTCACCAGCTCAAACCGGCCAGACCGGTCAACCAGTACAAACCGGACCAGACCGGTTCAAACCGGATTAAACCAGATCAGATCGGCTCAAACCAGTTTTCACCGGCTCAAACCGGACTGAAACCGGACCAGACCGGCTCAAACCGGACTCAAACCGGACTAGACCGGATCAAACCGGTTTCGACCGGCTCAAACCAGACCTGACAGGCTTAATCGGCTTAAACCGGACCAGACCGGCTTAAACCGTATCAAACAGGTTTTGACCGGCTCAATACGGACCATACCGGCTCAAACCGGATTTGACCGGCTCAAACCGGACTCAATTCGGACCAGAAAAGCTCAAACCAGCTCAAACCGGACCAGACCGGCTCAAACCGGACTAAAACCGGAACAGACCGGCTGAAAACGGTTTTGAACGGCTCAAACAAGACCAGACCATCTCAAACCGGTTTTGACCGGCTCAAACTGGACCAGACAGGCTCAAACCGGATCATACCGGACCAGACGGGCTCAAACTGGTTTTGACTGGCTCAAAGCGGACCACACCGGCTCAACCGGCTCAAACCCGACTAGAACGACACAAACCGGATCAAACCGGACCAGACCGGCTCAAACTGGTTTGGACTGGCTCAAACCAGACCAGACCGGCCCAAACCGGTCCAAACCGGCTTTAACCAGATCAAACCGGACCAGACCGGCACTTAGACCGTCTCAAACCGGTTTTGATTGGCTCAATACGGACCAGACCGGCTCTAACTGCACCAGACCATCTAAAACCGGTGTTGACCGTCTCAAACCGTACTCAAACTGGACCAGACTGGCTCAAACCGGTTTTGACCGGCTCAAACAAACCACACCAACTCAGTGGGATCAAACTGGACCACACAGGCTTGAACCGGATCATTTCGGACCAGACCGGCTCAAACCAGTGATGACTGGCTCAAACCCTACCAGACTGGCCTAATCCGGACCAGAATGGCTCAAAACGGATTAGACCGGCTCAACCGGAACAAACCAGACCAGACAGGCTTAAACCAGATCAAACCGACCAGACCGGCTCAAACCGGTGTTGACCGGCTCAGACCTGAACAGAAATGCCTAAACCGGACCAGACTGGCTCAAACCGGGTTTCACTGGATCAAAACGGACTCAAACCGGACCAGACCATGTCAAACCGTTTTCACCGGCTCAAACACGAAGACACCGGCTAAAACCGGACCAGACCGTCTCAAACCAGTTTGACCAGATCAAACCGGACCAGACCGGCTCAAACCGGACCAGACCGGATCAAACTGGCTCAAACCGGACCAGACCGGCTCAAACCGGACTCAAACAGGACCACACCGGCTCAAACCGTTTATGACCGGCTCCAACCGGACTCAAACTGGACCCGACCGGCTCAAACCAGTTCTGACCGGCTCAAACTGGACCTGACCGGTTCAAACCAGATCAAACCAGACCAGACCGGCTCTAACCGGTTCTGACCGGCTCAAACTGGGCTCAAACTGGACCAGGCAAGCTAAAACCGGCTCAAACCGGACCATACCGTCTCAAACCGGCTAAAACCGGACCAGACTGGGTCCAATCGGTTTTGTCCGGCTCAAACCGGACTCAATCCGTACCAGACCGCCTCAAACCGGTTTTGACCGGCTCATATCGGACTCAAACCGGACCATACAGGCTCAAACCGGTTTTGGCTGCCTAAAACTGGAGCAGACCATCTCAAACAGGATCAAAAATGACCAGACCGGCTCTAAGAGCAGCTCAAACATGTTTTGACTGGCTCAAATCAGACCAGACCGGCTCAAACCGGTTTTGACCGGCTCAAACCAGACTCAAACCATCCCAGACCGCCTCAAACCGGTTTTGACCGGGTGATATCGGACTCAAACCGGACCAGACAAGCTCAAACCGGTTTTGACTGGCTCAAACCAGAACAGACCGGCTTACCCGGATCAAACCGGACTAGACCGGCTCAAACCAGCACAAACCGGACCAGACCAGCTTAAACAGGATTTGACTGGCTCAAACCGAAGCAGACCGGCTTAAACAGGATCAAAACGGACCAGACCGGCTCTTAGACCAGCTCAAACATGTTTTGACTTGCTCAAATCGGACCAGACCGGCTCAAACCGGTTTTGACTAGCTCAAACAGGACCAGACCCGCTCAACCGGATCAAACCGGACCAGACCAGCTTAAGCCAGTTCAAACTGGACCAGACCGGCTCAAACCGGTGTTGACAGGCTCAGAAAGTTCTGAAACCGGACCACACCGGTTCAAACCGGTGTTGAACGGCTCAAACCGTATTCAAACCGGGCCAATCCGGCTCAAATCGGTTTTGACTGCCTCAAACCGGACGAGACCGGCTCAAAACGGTTTTCACCAGCTCAAAACGAGCCAGGACCAGAGCGGCTCAAACCAGACTCAAACTGTACCAGACCGCATCAAACCAGTATAGACCGGCTCAAACCAAACCCAAACTGGACCAGACCGGCTCCAACCGGTTTTGACCGGTTCAAACCGGACCAGACTGGCTCAACCGGATCAAACCGGACCAGACAGGCTTCAACAGGTTGAAACCGGACCAGACCAGCACAAACCGGTTTTGTCCAGCTCAAACCAGACCAGACCGGCTCAACGGGATCAAACCGGACCCGACTGGCTCAAACGGGTTTAAACCGGCCCAGATCGGCCCAAACCCAAACACACCGGTTCAAACCCGACCAGACCGGCTCAAGCTGGACCAGACCGGTTCAAACTGGTTTTGACCGATTCAAACCGGATCAAACCAGACCAGACCGGCTCAAACCGGTTTTCACCGGCTCAAACCGGAACAGACCATCTCAAACCGGACTCAAACTGGACCAGACCGGCTCAAACCGATTTTGACTGGCTCATACCAGTCCATACCGGCTCAACCGGATTAAACCGGACCCGACCATCTTAAACCGGATCAAACCGTTCCAGACGGGCTCAAATCGGTGCTGACCGGCTCAAACCCGACCACACTGGCTTAAACCGGACCAGACTGGCTCAAACCAGCTTTGACCAACTCAAACCGGACTCAAACCGGACCAGACCGGCTCAAACCGGTGTTGACCGGTTCAAACCGGACTCAAACCAGACCAGACCCACTCAAACCGGTGTTCAACGGCTCTAACCAGACTCAAACCAGTTTTGACTGGCTCAAACCGGATCAAACCGCACCAGACCGGCTCTTAGATCGGCTCAAACCGGTTTTAACCAATTTCAATACCAACCAGACTGGCTCAAACAGGTTTTGACTGGCTCAAACAGGACTCAAACCGGACCAGACCGTCTGAAACCGGTTTTGACCGGCTCAAACCGGACTCAAACCGGACGAGACCGGCTCAAACCGGTTTTGACCGGATCAAACCGGACTCAAACGTGACCAGACCGGCTGAAAATGGTTTTTACCGGCTGTAACCCGACCAGACCAACCTAAACCGGACCAGACCGGCTCACACCACCCTCAAACCATACCAGACCGGCTGAAAACGGTTTTGACCAGCTCAAACCGGAGCAGACCCACTTAACCGGACTGAAACCGGATCAGACCAGCTCAAACCAGACCCAAACCCAAACAGACCGGCTCAAACCCCACCAGACCGGCTCAAACCCGACCAGACCGGCTCAAACTGGACCAGACCGGTTCAAACCGGTTTTGACCGATTCAAACCGGACTCAAACTGGAAAAGACCGGCTCAAACCGGTTTTGACCTACTCAAACCGAACCAGAGAGGCCCAAACCGGATCAAACCAGACCAGACCGGCTCAAACCAGTTTTCACCATCTCAAACCGGACCAGAACATCTCAAACCGGACTCAAACTGAAATAGACTGGCTCAAACCGATTTTGACCGGCTCATACCCGTCCAGACCAGCTCAACTGGATCAAACCGGAACCGACCGGCTTAAACCGGATCAAACCGGACCAGACGGGTGCAAATCAGTGTTGACCAGCTCAATCCTGAACAGCCTGGCTTAAACCGGACCAAACTGACTTAAACCGGCATTGACCGGCTCAAACCGGACTCAAACTGGACCAGACCGGCTCAAGCCGGTGTTGACCAGTTCAAACCGGACTCAAACCGAACCAGACCCCCTCAAACCGGTGTTCAACGGCTCAAACCGGACTCAAACCGGACCAGACTTGCTAAAACCGGTTTTGACCAGCTCAAACCAGAACAGACCGGCTCAACCGGTTCAAAGCGGACCAGACCGGCTCAAACCGGATTAAACCGTTCCAGACCGGCTCAAAGCGGTTTTCACCATCTCAAAACGGACCAGACCAGCTTAAACCAGATCAAACCAGATTTGACCGGCTCAATACGAACCATAACGTCTCAAACCGCTTATGACCGGCTCAAACCGGACTCAAACCGGACCAGGCAAGCTAAAACCACCTCGAACCGTACCAGACCAGCTCAAACCAGCTAAAACCGCACCAGACAAGGTCAAACCGGTTTTATCCGGCTCAAATCGGACTCAAAGTGTACCAGACCGCCTCAAACAGGTTTTTACTGGCTCATATCAGACTCAAACTGGACCAGACCGGCTAAAACCGGTTTTTACCGGCTCAAACCTGACCAGAATGGCACAAACCGGATCAAACCGAACCAGACCGGCTCAAACCGGTTTTGACGAGCTCAAACCCGACCAGACTGGCTTAACCCGGACCAGACTGTCTCAAAAAGGGTTTTACTGGCTCAAACCGGACTCAAACCGGACGAGACCGGCTCAAACCGGTTTTGACTGGCTCAAGCCGGACGAGACCCACTCACAACGGATCAAACCAGACCAGACCAGCTATTAGACAGGCACAAACCCATTTTGACCGGCTCAAACCAGACTCAAATGGACCACACCGGCTGAAACCGGTGTTGTCCGGTTCAAACAGGACTCAAATCGGACCAGACCCTCTCAAACCTGTGTTGACCAGCTACAACCGTACTCAAACCAGACCAGACAAGCTAAAACCGGTTTTGACCTGCTCAAAGCAGAACAGACCGTCTCAACTGGTTCAAACCGGACCAGACCGGCTCAAACCAGATTAAACCAGACCAGACCGGCTCAAACCAGATTTCCCCATCTGAAACCAGACCAGACCGGCTTAAACCAGATCAAACCAGTTTTGACCAGCTCAATACGGACCACAACGTCTCAAACCGGTTTTGACCGGCTCAAACCGGACTCAAACCGTGCCAGACCGCCTCAAACCGGTTTTGACCGGCTCATATCGGACTCAAACGGGACCAGACCGGATCAAACCGGTTTTAAATGGATCAAACCCAGCCAGAACAGCACAAACCGGATCAAACCTGACCAGACCGGCTCAAACCGGTTTGGACCAGCTCAAACCAGATCAATCCAGACCAGACCGGCTCTTAGACCGTCTCAAACTGGTTTTGATCAGTTCAATATGGACCCGACCGGCTCTAACCAAACCAGACCGGCTAAAACTGGTGATGACCGGCTCAAACCCTACCAGACTGGTTTAACCCGTACCAGACTGGCTCAAAACGGATTTGACCGGCTCAAACCGGACTCAAACCGGACCAGGCAAGCTACAACCGGCTCAAACAGGACCAGATCGGCTCAAATCGGCTAAAACCAGACCAGAGCAGGTCAAACCGGTTTTGTCCGGCTCAAACCGGACTCAAACCGTTCCAGACAGCCTCAAACCGGTTTTGACCGGCTCAAATCAGACTCAAACCGGACCAGACCAGCTCAAACCGGTTTGGACCAGCTCAAACCCTACCAGAACGGCACAAACCGGATCAAACCAGACCAGACCGGCACAAACCCAAACAGACCGGCTCAAACCCGACCAGACAGGCTCAAACCCGACCAGACCAGCTCAAACTGGACCAGACCGGTTCCAACCGGGTTGACCGATTCAAACCGGACTCAAACCGGAAAAGACAGGCTCAAACCGGTTTTGACCTACTCAAAACAGACCAGAGATTCTCAAACCAGATCAAACCAGACCAGCCCGGCTCAAACCGGTTTTCACCGTCTCAAACCGGACCAGACCCTCTCAAACCGGTGTTGAATGGCTCAAACCAGACTCAAACCGGACCAGATTAGATAAAACCGATTTTGACCGGCTCAAACCAGAACAGACTGGCTCATCCGGTTCAAACCGGACCAGACCGGCTCAAACCTGTTTTCACCGTCTCAAACCAGACCAGACCAGCTTAAACCGGATCAAACCGGTTTTGACCAGCTCAATACGGCCCATAACGTCTCAAATCGGTTTTGACCGGCTCAAACCGGACTCAAACCAGACCAGGCAAGCTAAAACCGGCTCAAACAGGACCAGATCGGCCCAAACCGGATAAAACTGGACCAGACCATGTCAAACCAGTTTTGTCCCGCTCAAACTGGACTCAAACCGTACCAGACAGCCTCAAACAGGTTTTGACCAGCTCAAATCGGACTCTAACCTGACCAGACCGGCTGAAACCGGTTTGGACCGTCCCAAAACCGACCAGAACGGCATAAACCGGATCAAACCGGACCAGACTGGCTCTTAGACCATCTCAAACCGGTTTTGATCGGCTCAATACGGACCAGACCGGCTCTAACCAGACCAGACCGGCTAAAACCGGTGTTGACCATCTCAAACCGTACTCAAACTGGACCAGACCATCTCAAACCGGTTTTGACCAGCTCAAACCAGACCAGACCAACTCAATGGGATCAAACTGGACCACACCGGTTTGAACCGGATCAAACCGGACCAGACCGGCTCTTAGAGCGGCTCAAACCGGTTTTGACGGGATCAAACCGGACTCCAACCGGACCAGACCGGCTCAAACCGGTGTTGACTGGTTCAAACGACTCAAACCGGAGCAGACCCTCTCAAACTGGTGTTGAATGGCTCAAACCGGACTCAAATCGGACCAGACTAGCTAAAACCGGTTTTGACCGGCTCAAACCAGAACAGACTGGGTCAACCGGTTCAAACCGGACCAGACTGGCTCAAACCAGAATAAACCAGACCAGACCGGCTCAAACCAGTTTTCACCGTCTCAAACCAGAACCGACTGGCTTAAACCGGATCAAACAGGTTTTGACCAGCTCAAACTGGACTCAAACCGGACCAGGAAAGCTAAAACCGGCTCAAACCGGACCAGACCGGCTCAAACCAGACTCAAACCGGACCAGACCAGCTCAACCCGGTTATGACCAGCTCAAACCTGACTCAAACCGGACCAGACCGTCTCAAACTGGTGTTGACTGGCTCCAACAGGACTCAAACCGGACCAGACTGGCTCAAACCGGTTTTGACCGGCTCAAACCGGACCACACCGGCTCAAACCGTATCAAACAGGACCAGAACTGCTCAAACCGGTTTTTACCGGCTCAAACTCAAGCAGAACGGCACAAACTGGATCAAACCGGACCAGACCGGATCAAACCGCTTTGGACCGGCTCAAACCGGATCAAACCGGACCAGACAGGCTCTTAGACTGTCTCAAACTGGTTTTGATCGGCTCAATATGGACCGGACCGGCTGTAACCAGACCGGACCAGCTAAAACCGTTGTTGACTGTCTCAAACCATACTCAAACTGGACCACAGTGGCTCAAACCGGTTTTGGCCGGCTCAAACCAGACCAGACCAATTCAATGGGGTCAAACTGGACCACATCGGCTTGAACCGGATCAAACCGGACCAGACCGGCTCAAACCGGTTTTGACTTGCTCAAACCAGACCAGACCGGCTCAACCGGATCAAACCGGACCAGACCGGCTTAAACCGGATCAAACAGGTGCAGACCAACTCAAACTGGTTTCGACCGGCTCAAACCGGACGACTCTGGCTCAAAACGGTTTTCACCGGCTTAAACCGGACGAGTCCGGCTCAAACCGGTTTTCACCGGTTCAAACCGGACCAAGGCCAGACCGCCTCAAACTGAACTCAAACCGCACCAGACCGGCTCAAACCCGACTCTAATCGGACCAGTACGGCTCCAACCGGCTTTTCCCGTCTCAAACCAGACCAAGACCAGATGCTGAAAGCGGACCCCAACTGGACCAGAACGGCTCAAACCGGGGTTGACCGGCTCAAACCGGACTCAAACCGGACCCGACGGGCTCAAACTGCATTTGACCGGCTCAAACCGGACCAGAACGGCTCAACCAGATCAAATTGAACCAGACAGGATTAAACCGGATCAAACCGGACCAGACCGTCTAAAACCAGTGTTGACCGGCTCAGATCCAAACAGACCAGCTTAAACTGGACCAGACTGGCTCAAACCGGGTTTGACCGTCTCAATCCGGACTCATACTGGACCAGACCAGTTCAAACCGGTTTTGACCGTCTCAGACCCGACCACACCAGTTGAAAACGAACCAGACCGCCTCAAAACGGTTTTGACCGGCTCAAACTGGACCAGACTGGCTCAGTCTGGACCAGACCGGGTAAAACCAGATGAATCTGGACACGACCGGCTCAAACCAGTTATGACCGGCTCAAACCAGCCCAGACCGGCTCAAATCGGCTAAAACCGGACCAGAACAGCTCAAACCGGTATTGACCGGCTCAAACCGGATTAAAACCGGACCAGATCGGCTCAAACCGGTTTTGACTGGCTCAAACTGGACCAGACCGGCTGAAACCGGATCACACCGGACCACACCGGCTGAAAGCGGTTTTCACCAGCTCAAACGAGAACAGACCAGCTCAACCGGATCAAAGCGGACCAGACCGGCGCAAACCGGGTTTGTCCAGCTCAAACCAGACTCAAATCATACCAGACCTCCTCAAACAGGTTTTGACTGGCGCATATAGGAATCAAACCCGACCAGACCGGCTCAAGACGGTTTTTACTGGCTCAAACCCGACCAGAACGGCACAAACCGGATCACACTGTACCAGTCCGGCTCAAATCAGTTTGGACCGGCTCAAACCAGACCAGACCGGCTTAAATCGAATCAAACCGGACCAGACCGGCTCTTAGACCGTCTCAAACCGGTTTTGATCGGCTCAATACGGATCACACCGGTTCAAACCGGACCAGACCAGCTCAAACCGGATTAAACCGGACCAGACCGGCTCAAACCGGTTTTCACCGTCTCAAACCGGACCAGACTGGCTTAAACCAGATCAAACCGGTTTTGACCGGCTCAATACGGACCATAACGTCTCAAACCAGTTTTGACCGGCTCAAACCGGACTCAAACCAGACCAGGCAAGCTAAAACTGGCTCAAACAGGACCATAACGGCTCAAACCGGCTAAAACCGGACCAGACCGGGTCCAACCGGTTTTGTGTGGCTCAAACTGGATTCAAACCCTACGAGACCACCTCAAACCTGTTTTGACCGGCTCATATCGGACTCAAACAGGACCAGACCGGCTCAAACCGGTTTTGGCTGGCTAAAACCGGAGCAGACCGGCTCAAACAGGATCAAAACGGACCAGACCGGCTCTTAGACCAGCTCAAACATGTTTTGACCGGCTCAAACCGGACCAGACCGGCTCAACCGGATCAAACCGTACCAGACAAGCTTAAACCAGATCAAACCGGACCAGACCGGCTGAAGCCGGTGTTGACCGGCTCAGACCGGACTTAAACCAGACCAGACTGGCTTAAACCGGTGTTGAACGGCTCAAACCGGATTCAAACCAGACCAGTCCGGCTAAAATCAGTTTCGACTGGCTCAAACCCGACGAGACCAGCTCAAACCGGTTTTCACCAGCTCAAAACGAACCAGGACCAGACCGGCTCAAACCAGACTCAAACCAGACCAGACCGGCAAAAACGGGTGTAGACCGGCTCAAACCGGACCCCAACCGTACCAGACCGGCTCCAACCGGTTGTGACCAGCTCAAACCGGACCAGACCGGCTCAACCAGTTCAAACCGGACCAGACCATTTCATACTGGATTAAACCGGATCAGACCGGCTCAAACCGGTTTTCACCAGCTCAAACCGGACTGAAAACGGACCAGACCGGCTCAAACCGTACGCAAACCGGACTAGACCAGCTCAAACCGGTTTCGACCAGCTCAAACCAGACCACACAGGCTCAATTGGCTCAAACTGTACCGGACCGGCTTAAACCGGATCAAACTGGTTTTGACCGGCTCAATACAGACCATACCGGCTCAAACCGGATTTGACCGGCTCAAACCGGACTCAAACCGGACCAGACAAGCTCAAACCAGCTCAAACCGGACCAGACAGGCCCAAACCAGACTCAAACTGGAACAGACCAGCTGAAAACGGTTTTGTCCGGCTCAAACAAGACCAGACCGACTCAAACCGGTTTTGACTGGCTCAAACTGGACCAGACAGGCTCCAACCGGGTCAAACCGGAGCAGACAGGCTCAAACCAGTTTGGAACGGCTCAAACCGGACCAGACCGGCACAAACCGGCCCAGATCATCTTAAACCAAATCAAACCGGACCAGACCGGCACTTAGACCGTCTCAAACCGGTTTTGATCGGCTCAATACGGACCAGACCAGCTCTAACCGGACCAGACCGGCTAAAACCGGTGTTGACCATCTCACACCATACTGAAACTGGACCATACCTGCTCAAACCGGTTTTGACCGGCTCAAAACAACCAGACCAACTCAATGGGATCAAACTGGACCACACCAGCTTGAACCGGATCAAACCGGACCACACTGGCTCAAACCGGGGATTACTGGCTCAAACCCTACCAGACTGGCTTAACCCAGACCAGACTGGCTCAAAACGGATTTGACCAGCTCAAACCAGACTCAAACCGGACCAGACCGGCTCAAACCTGGTTCGACCGGCTCAAGCCGGACCAGACCCACTCAAACCAGATCAAACCGGACGAGACCGGCTCTTACACCAGCTCAAACCGGTATTGACCGGCTAAAACCGGACTCAAATGGGACCAGACCGGCTCAAACCGGAGTTGACCAGTTCAAACCGGACTCAAACTGGACCAGACCCTCTCAAACCTGTGTTGACCGGCTCAAACCGGACTCAAACCGGACCACAGCAGCTCAAACCGGGTTTGACCGTCTCAACCCGGACCAGACCAGCTCATACCAGATTAAACAGGACCAGACCATCTCAAACCGGTTTTCACCAACTCAAACCGGACCAGACCGGCTTAAACCAGATCAAACCGATTTTGACCGGATGAAACCGGACTCAAACCGGACCAGGAATCCTAAAACTGGCTCAAACTGGACCAGACCGGCGGAAACCGGACTCAAACTGGACCACACCGGCTCAAACTGGTTATGACCAGCTAAAACTGGACTCAAACCGGACCAGACCATCTCAAACTGGTGTTGAACGGCTCCAGCCGGACTCAAACCGGATCAGACCGGCTCAAACTGGTATTGATCGGCTCAAAACGGACAAGACCGGCTCAAACCGGATCAAACCGGACAAGACCGGCTCAAACCAGTTTTGACCGGTTCAAACCGGACTCAAACCAGACCACACCATCTCAAACCAGTTTTGACCAACTCAAACCGGAGCAGACCAGCTCAAACCGGTTTTGACCGGCTCAAATCGGACTCAAACCAGACCAGACCGGCTCAAACCGGCTCAAACTGGACCACAGGGACTAAAACCGGATCATACCAGACGAGACCGGCTCAAAACGGATCAATCCGGACCAGACCGGCTAGACCCACTAAATCCGGTTTTGTCCAGCTCAAACCGGACTCAACCCGATATTGTCCGGCTCAAACCTGATCAAACCGGACCAGACCGGCTCAAACCAGATCAAACCGGACCACACCAGCTCAAACCGGTTTTGACCGGCTCAAACCAGACCAGACCGGCTGAACCGGATCACACTGGACCACACCGGCTTAAACCGGATCAAACCGGAACAGACCGTCTCAAACCAGTGTTGACCGTCTCAGACCCGACCAGACCAGCTTAAACGGCACCAGACTGGCTCAAACTGGGTTTCACTGGCTCACTCAGGGGAGTGTACACGAAAGGCAGTGCTCATTCAGTGGAGTGCACACTCAGGGGAGTCCTCACTCAAGGGATTGCACACTCAGGGGAGTGCACACTCAGGGGAGTCCTCACTCAGGAGAGTGCAAACTCAGGTGAGTGCACATCAGGGGCGTCCTCACTCAGGCATGTTCACACTCAGGGGAGTGCTCACTCAGGGGAGAGCTCACTCAGGAGAGTGCACACTCAGTGGAGTGCACACTCAGGGGAGATTACACTCAGGGGAGCACACACTCAGGGGAGTGCACACTCAGCCGAGTCCTCACTCAGGAGAGTGCAAACTCAGAGGAGTGCACACTCAAGGGAGTGTACACTTAGGGGAGTGCTCATTCAGGGGAGTGCACACTCAGGGGAACACTCATGCAGGAGAGTGCCCACTCAGGTGAGCACTCACACATGGGAGTGCACACTCAGGGGAGTCCTCACTCAGGCGAGTGCACACTCAGGGGAATGCCCACTCAGGGAAGCACTCACAAACGGGAGTGCCCACTCAGGTGAGTGCTCACACAGGGGAGTGCACACTCAGCGGAGTGCACACACAGTAGAGTCCTCACTCAAGCGAGTGCACCCTCAGGGGAGTGCACACACAGGGGAGAGCACACAGAGGGCTGTGCACACTCAGGGGAGTGCACACTCAGGAGAGTGCACACCCAGGGGAGTTCTCACTCAGGAGTGTACGAACTCAGAGGAGTGCACACCCTGGGGAGTGCTCATTTAGGAAAGTGCACACTAAGGGGTGTCCTCACTCAGACAAGTGCACACTCAGGGGAGTGCGCAATCAGGGGAGTGCTCATTCAGGGGAGTGCACACTCAGGGGAGCACTCACACAGGATAGTGCCCTCTCAGGGGAGTGCACACTCAGGGGTGTCCTCACCCAGGCAAGTGCACACTCAGGGGAGTGTGTACTTAGGGTAGCGCTCACTCAGGGGAGTGCAAACTCAGGGGAGCGCAATGTCAGGGGAGCACACACTCAGGGGAGTGTACACTCAGGGGAGTGCTCGTTCAGGGGAGTGCACACTCAGGGGAGTCCTCACTCAGGTGAGTGCACACACAGGGGAGTGCACACTCAGGGGAACGCTCACGCAGGAGAGTGCCCACTCAGGTGAGCACTCACACATGGGAGTGCACACCAAGGGGAGTGCACACTCAGGGGAGTCCTCACTCAGGAGACTGCAAACTCAGAGGAGTGCACACTCAGGGGAGTGCTGACTCAGGGGTCATCACTCAGGCGAGTGCCTCCTCAAGAGAGCGCTCACTCAGGGGAGTGCACACTCAGGGGAGCCTCACTCAGTCAAGTTCACACACAGGGGAGTGCACACTCAGGAGAGCGCACACTCAGGGAAGTGTACACTCAGGGAATTGCTCATTCAGTGGAGTGCACACTCAGGGGAGTCCACACTAAGGCGAGTTCACACTCAGGGAAGTGCACACTTAGGGGTGCCCTCACCCAGGCAAGTGCACACTCAGGGGATTTCGCACACAGGGGAGCACTCACTCAGCGGAGTGCACACTCAGGGAAGTCCTCACTCAGGAGAGTGCAAACACAGAGGAGTGCACACTCAGGGGAGGGCTCACTCAAAGGAGTCATCACTCAAGCGAGTGCCCTCTCAGGAGGGCGCTCAGTCAGGGGAGTGCACACTCAGGGGAGAGCACACTCAGGGGAGTGCTCATTCAGTGGAGTGCACACTCAGGGGAGTCCTCACTCAGGCCAGTTCACACTCAGGGGAGTGCACACACAGGGGTGTCCTCACGCAGGCAGGTGCACATTCAGGAGAGTCCTCCCTCAGGGGAGCGCTCACTCAGGGTAGTGCACACTCAGGGGACCGCTCACTCAGGGGAGTACACACTCAGGGGTGCACACACTCAAGGGAGCGCACACTCAGGGGAGTGCACACTCAGGGTAATCCTCACTCAGGAGAGTGCGAACTCAGTGGAGTGCACACTCAGCGGAGTGCTCATTCAGGGGACAGCACACTAAGGGGATTCTTCACTCAGGCGAGTGCACATTCAGGGGAGTGCACACTCAGGGGAGCACTCACACAGAGGAGTTTCCACTAAAGTGAGCGCACACTCAGGGGAGTGCACACTCAGGGGAGTCTTCACACAGGCGAGTGCACACTCAGGAGAGCCCTGACGCATGGGAGTGCACACTCAGGATAGTGCGCACTCAGTGGAGTCCTCACTCAGAGGAGTACACACTCAGGGGAGTGTACACTCAGGGGAGTGCACACTCAGGGAAGGGCACACTCAGGGGAGTCCTCACTCAGTAGAATGCAAACTCAGAGGAGTGCACACTCAGGGGAGTGCTCACTCAGGGGAGTGCACATCCTGGGGAGCTAACACTCAGGGGAGTGCACACTCAGGGGTCTCTTCACTCAGGGGAGTCCGCACACAGGGGAGTGCGCAATCAGGGGAGCGCTCACTTAGGGGAGTGCACACTCAGGGGAGTGCACACTCTGGGGAGTGCACACCCTGGGGAGGGAACACTCAGGGGAGTGCACACTCAGTGGAGTGCACACTCAGGGGCGTCTTCACCTAGGCGAGTGCACACTCATGGGAGTGCGCACTCAGGGGAGTGCTCACTCAGGGGAGTGCACACTCAGGGGAGCACACACTCAGGGGAATGCACACCCTGGGGAGTGAACACTGAGGGGAGTGCACACTCAGGGGAGTGCACACTCAGGGGTGTCTTCAACCAGGCGAGCGCACACTCAGGGGAGTGCGCACTCAGGGGAGTGCACACTCAGGGGAGTCCACACTCAGGGAAGTCCTCACTGAGGAGAGTGCAAACTCAGAAGAGTGCACACTCAGAGGAGGGCTCACTCTAAGGAGTCATCACTCAAGCGACTGCCCCCTCAGGAGAGCGCTCTCTCAGGGGAGTGCACACTCAGGGGAGCCTCCCTCAGGAGAGTTCACACTCTGGGGAGTGCACACTCAGGGGTGTCTTCACCCAGGCGAGTTCACACTCAGGGGAGCGCACACTTAGGGGAGCGCTCACTCAGGGGAGTGCACACTCGGGAGAGCTCACTCAGGGGAGTGTACAATCAGGGAAGTGCTCATTCAGTGGAGTGCACTCTCAGGGGAGTCCTCACTCAGGCGAGTTCACACTCAGGGGAGTGCACACTCAGAGGTCTCCTCACCCAGGAGAGTGCACACTCAGGGGAGTTCGCACTCAGGGAAGTGCTCACTCAGGGGAGCGCACACTCAGGGGAGCACAATCTCAGGGGAGCGCACACTCAGGAGAGTGCACACTCAGGGGAGTCCTCACTCAGGAGAGTGCGAACTCAGAGGAGAGCACACTCAGGGTAGTCCTCACTAAGGCGAGTGCACACTCTGGGGAGTGCACACTCAGGGGAGTGCTCACACAGGGGAGAGCACACTCAGGTGAGTCCTCACTCAGCCGAGTGCACTCTCAGGTGAGAGCACACTCAGGGGGGCGCTCACTCAGGGGAGTGCACACTCAGGGGAGCGCACACTCAGGGGAGTGCACTTTCAGTGGCGTCTTCACTCAGGAGAGTGTGAACTAAGAGGAGTGCACACTCAGGGAACTGCTCACTCAGGGGAGTGCACACTCAGTGGAGTCCTCACTCAGGAGAGTGTGAACTCAGGGGAGTGCACACTCAGGGGAGCGCACACTCAGGGGAGCGAACACTCAGGGGAGTGTACACCAGGGGAGTCATCACTCAGGAGAGTGCGAACTCAGAGAAGTTCACACTCAGCAGAGTGCTAACTCAGGGGAGGGCACACTCAGGGGAACACACACTCAGGGGAGTGCACACCCTGGGGAGGGAACACTCAGGGGAGTGCACACTCAGGGGAGGGCACACTCAGGGGTGTCTTCTCCCACGCGAGTGCACACTCAGGGGAGTGCGCACTCAGTGGAGCACTCACTCAGGGGAGTGTACACTCAGGGGAGTGCACACTCAGGGGAGTGCACACCCTGGGGAGCGAACACTCGGGGGAGTGCACACTCAGAGGGGTGCACACTCAGGGATGTCTTCACCCAGACGAGTGCACACTCAGGGGAGTGTGCACTCAGTGGAGTGCACTCTCAGGGGTATCTTTACCCAGGGGGATGCACACTCAGGGGAGTGCGCACTCAGGGGTGCGCACACTCAGGGAAGTCCGCACTCAGGAAAGTGTGAACTCAGAGGGGTGCACACACAGGGGAGGGCTCACCCAAAGGAGTCATCACTCAAGCGAGTGCCCCCTCAGAAGAGCACTCACTCAGGGGAGTGCAAACTCAGGGGAGCCTCACTCAGGTGAATTCACACTCAGAGGATTGCACACTCAGGGTTGTCTTCACACAGGCGAGTTCACACTCAGGGGAGTGCGCACTGAGGGGAGAACACACTCAGGGGAGTGTACACTCAGGGGAGTTCTCATTCAGTGGAGTGCACACTCAGGGGAGTCCTCGCTCAGGCGAGTTCACACTCAGGGGAGTGCACACTCAGGGGTGTCCTCACCCAGGGGAGTGCACACGCAGGGGAGTTCGCACTCAGGGAAGTGCTCACTCAGGGGAGCACACACTCAGAGGAGTGCAATCTCAGTGGAGAGCACACTCAGGGGAGTCCTCACTCTGGTGAGTCCACTCTCAGGTGAGAGCACACTCAGGAGAATGCTCACTCAGGGGAGTGCACACTCAGGGGAGCACACACTCAGGTGAGTGCACTCTCAGTGGTGTCCTCACTCAGGAGAGTGTGAACTAACAGGAGTGCACACTCAGGGGAGTGCTCACACAGGGGAGTGCACACTCAGGGGTGTCCTCACTCAGGTGGGTGTACACTCAGGGGAGTTCACACTCATGGGTGTGCACACTCCGTAGTCCTCACTCAGGCGAGTGCACACTCAGGGGAGCGCACACTCTGGGGAGCGCACACTCAGGGGAGTTCACACACAGCCGGGTCCTCACTTAGAGTGCGTACTCAGAGGAGTGCTCATTCAGGGGAGTACACACTCAGGGGAGTCCTCACTCAGACGATGGCACACTCAGGGGAATGCACACTCAGGGAGGTGCTCACAAACCAGAGATCCCACTCAGGTGAGCGCTCACTCAGGTGAGTTCACACTCAGGGGATCAAACCAGACCAGACCGGCTCAAACAGTATTTGACCAACTCATTCCGGACCAGACCGGCTCAACTGGGCTCAAACTGGACCAGACGGGCTCAAACCGGTTTTGACCGTCTCAAACCGGACCAGACTGGATCAGTCCGGGACATACCAGCTATAACCGGAACAAACTGATCCAGACCGGCTCAAACCAGTGTTGACCAGCTCAAACTGCACCACACCGGCTCAAACTGGTTTTGACAGGCTCAAACCAGACCAGACCATCTCAAATCGGCTAAAACCGGACCAGACCAAGTCAAACCGGTTTTGTCCAGCTCAAACCGGACTCAAACCGGAGCAGAACGTCTCAAACCGATTTTGACAGGCTCAAACCGTACTAGACCACCTCAAACCGGTATTGACCATCTCAAATCAGACTCAAACCGGACTATACCACCTCAAACCGGTTTTGACCGGCTCAAACCCGACCAGACCGGCACAAACCGGATCAAACCGGACTGCACCGGCTCAAACCGGTTTGGACCGTCTCAAACCAGATGAGACTGGCTGAAACCGGATCAAACCGGACCAGACAGCCTCTTAGACCGTCTCAAACCGGTTTTGATCAGCTCAATACGGACCAGACCGGCTCAAACTGGAACAGACAGGTTCAAACCGGTGTTGACCGTCTCAAACCGAACTCAAACTGATCCAGAGCAGCTCAAACCGGTTTTAACCGGCTCAAACCAGACCGGACCGGCTGAAACAGGGCGCAAGCTGAACCAGACTGGCTCAAACCGGTTTTGACTGGCTCAATCCAGACTCAAACCGGACCAGGCCGTCTCCAACTGGTTTTGACCAACTCAAACCAGAGCAGACCGGCTCAAACCGTGTTTGACTGGCTCAAATCGGACTCAAACCAGACCAGACCGGCTCAAACCGGCTCAAACTTCACCACAGGGACTAAAACCAGATCAAACCGGATGAAACCGGCCCAAAATGGATCAATCGGAGCCAGACCGGCTAGACCTGCTAAATCCGGTTTTGGCCGGCTAAAACCAAACTCAAACCGATATTGACCGGTTCAAACCAGATCAAACCAGACCAGATCGGCTTAAACCCTATCAAACAGGAGCAGACCGGCTCAAATCGGTTTAGACCGGCTCAGACCGGACGAGTCCGCCTCAAACCGGTTTTCACCGGCTCAAACCGGACGATTCCGGCTCAAACCGGTTTTCATCGGTTCAAACCGGACCAGGGCCAGACCGCCTCAAACTGGACTCAAACCAGACCAGACCAGCTCAAACCGCTATTGACCGGCTCAAACCGGACTCTAACCGAACCAGATCTGCTCAAACTGGTTATGCCCATCTCAAACCAGACCAGGACCAGATCGGCTCAAACCATACTCAAACTGGACCAGAATGGCTCAAACCGGTTTTGACCAGCTCAAACCAGACCCAAACAACTCAATGGGATCAAACTGGACCACACCGGCTTGAACCAGATCAAACAAGACCAGACCGGCTGAAACCGGTGGTGACCGGCTCAAACCCAACCAGACTGGCTTAACCCGGACCAGAGTGGCTCAAAACGGGTTTGACCGGCTCAAACCGGACTCAAACCGGACCTGACCGGCTCAAACCGGGTTTGACCGGGTCAAACCGGACGAGACCCGCTCAAACCTGATCAAACCGGACCAGACCATCTCCTAGACTGGCTCAAACCGGTGTTGACCGGCTCAAACCAGACACAAACCGGACCAGACTAGCTAAAACCGGTTTTGACCGGCTCAAAGCAGAAAAGACCGGCTCAACCGGTTCAAACCGGACCAGACCGGCTCAAACCGGATCAAACTGGCTTTGACCGTCTCAATACGGACCATAATGTCTCAAACTGGTTTTGACCGGCTCAAACCGGACTGAAACTGGACCAGGCAAGCTAAAACCGGCTCAAACCGGACCAGACCGTTTCAAACCGGCTAAAACCGGACCAGACCGGGTCAAACAGGTTTTGTCTGGCGCAAACCGTACTCAAACCGTACCAGACCGCCTCAAACCGTTTTCGACTGGCTCATATTGGACTCAAACCGGACCAGAGCCTCTCAAACCGGTTTTTACCGGCTCAAACCCAACCAGAACGGCACAAACCGGATCAAACCGGACCAGACGGGTTGAAACCGGTTTGGACCAGCTAAAACCGGACTCAAACCGTACCAGACCACCTCAAACCGGTTTTGACCGGATCATATCGGACTCAAACAGGACCAGACTGGCTCAAACCGGTTTTGACTGGCTCAATACGGACCATAGCATCTCAAACCGCTTTTGACCGGCATAAACCGGACTCAAACCGGACCAGGCAAGCTAAAACCGGCTCAAACCGGACCAGACCGGCTCAAACCGGTTTTGACCGGCTCAATACGGACCATAACATCTCAAACCGGTTTTGACCGGCACAAAGCAGACTCAAACCGGACCAGGCAATCTAAAACCGGACTCAAATCGGAGCAGACCGTCTCAAACCGGTTTGACTGGCTCAAACCCGACTGCACCGGCTCAAACCGGACCAGGCAAGCTAAAACCATCTCAAACCTGATGAGACCGGCTCAACCGGATCAAACTGGACCAGACCGGCTTAAACCGGATCAAACAGGAGCAGACCGGCTCAAACCGGTTTCGACTGGCTCAAACCGGACCAGTCCGGCTCAAATAGGTTTTCACCGGCTCAAACAGGACGAGTCCAGCTCACACCGGTTTTCACCGGTTCAAACCGGACCAGGGCCAGACCACCTCAAACTGGACTCAAACCGGAGCAGACCGGCTCAAACCGCTGTTGACTGGCTCAAACCGGACTCTAACCGGACCAAAATGGCTCAAACCGGTTTTGCCTGGCTCAAACAGGACCAGGACCAGATCGGCTCAAACCGGACTCAAACCGGACCAGACCAGCTCAAACTGGTTTTGACCGGCTCAAACCGGACCAGACCGGCTCAACCGGATCAAACCGTACCAGACAGGCCTAAACCGGATCAAACCGGCCCAGGCTGGCTCAAACCGGTGTTGACCGGCTCAGATCCAACCAGACTGGCTTAAACTGGACCAGACTGGCTCAAAACGGATTTGACCGGCTCAAACTGGACTCATAGCAGACCAGACCAGCTCAAACCGGTTTTGACGGCCTCAGACCCGACCACACCAGCTCAAACCGTACCAGACCGGCTCTAAACCTTTTTGACCGGCTCAAACCGGACCAGACCGGCTCAAACCGGATCAAACCGGACCAGACCGGCTCAAACCAGTGTTGAACGGCTCAAACCGGATTCAAAACGGACCAGTCGGGCTCAAACCGGTTTCGACTGGCTCAAACCGGATGAGACCGGCTCACAACGGTTTTCACCAGCTCAAAACGAACCACGACCAGACCGGCTCAAACCGGACTCAAACCGGACCAGACCGGCTCAAATCGGACCAGACCGGCTCAAACCGGTTTTGACTGGCTCAAACCAGAGCAGACCGGCTCACACAGGATCAAAATGGACCAGACTGGCTCTTAGACCAGCTCATACATGTTTTGACCAGCTCAAATCAGACCAGACCGGCTCAAACCGGTTTTGAGCCGCTCAAACCGTAAAAGACCGGCTCAACCGGATCAAACTGGGCCAGACTGCCTTGAACCGGATCAAACCGGACCAGACCAGCCCAAACCGGTGTTGACCAGCTCAGACCGGACTCAAACCAGACCAGACTGGCTCAAACCGGTGTTGAACGGCTCAAACCAGATTCAAACCGGACCAGTCGGTCTCAAACCCATTTCGACTGGCTCAAACCAGACGAGACAGGCTCAAACCGGTTTTCACCGGCTCAAAACGAACCAGGACCAGACCGGCTCAAACCAGACTCAAACCAGACCAGACCGGCTCAAACCGGTGTAGACCGGCTGAACCCGGACCCAAACCAGACCAGACCAGCTACAACCGGTTTTGATCAACTAAAACCGGACCAGACTGGCTCAACCGGATAAAACCGGACCAGACAGGCTTAAACCGGATCAAACCGGACCAGACCAGCTCAAACCGGTGTTGACAAGCTCAGACCCGAACAGAAAGGCTTAAACCAGACCAGAATGGCTCAAACCGCGTTTGACCAGCTCAAACTGGACTCAAACCGGAACACCGGCTCAAAACGTTTTTGACCGGCTCGAACACGACCACACCGGCTCAAACTGGACCAGACCAGCTCAAACCGGGTTTTGACCGGCTCAAACCGGACCAGACCGGCTCAAACCGGCTCAAACCAGACCAGAAAAGCTCAAACCGGTTTTGACCGGCTCAAACCAGACTCTATCCGGTTTTGACTGGCTTAAACCCGACTCAAACAGGACCAGACCGGCTCAAACCCAACTCAAACCGGACTAGACTGCCTCAAACCAGTTTTGATTGGCTCAAACTGCACCAGGACCAAACCGGCACAAACTGGAATCAAACCGGATGAGACCGGCCCAAACCGGTTTGGATGAGATTAAACCACACCCGACCGGCTCAGCCGGATCAAATCGGACCAGACCGGCTCAAACTGGTCAAACCGGACCAGACCTGCTCAAACCAGATCAAACCGGACCCGACCGTCTCAAACCAGATCAAATGGGACCAGACCGGCTCAAACGGGTTTTCACCAGCTCAAACCTGAACAGACCGGCTCAACCGGATCAAACCGGTCCAGACCAGCTCAAAACGGATCACACCAGGGCAGACCGACTCAAACCGGTTTTGAATGGCTCAAAGCGGACCAGGCCAGCTCAAACCGGTTTTGAACAGCTCAAACCGGTCTCAAACAGAACCAGAACGGCTCAATCCGGTTTTGACCAGCTCAAACCGGATTCAAACCGCTTTTAACCGGCTCAAACCGGACTGGACCGAATCACACTGGTTTTGACCGGCTCAAACCGGACTCAAACCGGACCAGACTGGCTGAAGACTATAGGGCCGAAGGAAATATCCTCCGATCAAAATGAGAAAGGAACTTTCTGAGAAACTTCCTTGTAATCAGTGAATTCATCTCACAAAGTTACAGCTATCCCCTCAAGAAGCCTTTCACTAAGACTGCTCTTGTGGAATTTGCAAAGCGATATTTGGAAGCCCAAGGAGGGCTATGGTGAAAAGGGAAATATCCTCAGATAAAAACAGGAAAGAAGCTTTCTTAGAAACTGCTTTGTGTTCTGTGAATTCATCTCACAGAGTTACAGATTTCCCCTCCAGAAGTCGTTCGCTAAGACTGTTCTTGTGGAATTTGCAAAGGGATATTTGGAATCCCATAGAGTCCTACGGTGAAAAAGAAAATATCCTCACATGAAAACTGGAAGGAAATTCTCTGAGAAACTGCTTTGTGATGTGTGACTTCCACTCACTGAGTTACAGCTGTATTTTGTGGAGCTGTTTGCTAGCCTTATTTCTGTGGAATCTGAGAACTGATATTTCGGATCCCTTTGAAGACTAACCCTAACCCTAACCCTCAAACCCGACCAGACCGGCTCAACTGGATCAAGCAGGACCACAGCGGCTCAACCGGATCAAATCGGAGCAGACCGGCGCAAACCGCTCAAACCGGACCAAATCGGCTCAAACCGGACTCAAACCGGATTTGACCAGCTCAAAACGGACCAGACCGCCTCAAACCGGTTTTGACCGGCTCAAACCAGACTCAAACCATACCAGACCGGCTCTAACCGGTATGTACCGGATCAAACCAGGCCAGACCGGCTCAACCGGATCAAATCGGACCAGACCGGGTCAAACCATTCAAGCAAGACCAGACCGGCTCAACCAGATCAAATTGCACCAGACCAGGTCAAACGGGTCAAACCAGACCATATCAGCTCAAACCGGACTCAAAACGGTTTTGACCGGTTCAAACCGGACCAGACCGCCTCAAACCGGATCAAACCGGACCAGACTGGCTGAAAGCGGTTTTCACTGGCTCAAACCAGAGCAGACCAGCTCAACTGGCTCAAAGCAGACCAGACCAGCTCAAACCGTGTTTGTCCGGCTCAAACCGGACTCACACTGGACCAGATCATCTCAAACGGGACCAGACCGGCTCAAACCGGTTTTGACCGGCTCAAACCGGAGCAGACCGGCTCAAACCAGACCAGACCGTCTCAAACCGGATTAAGCCGGACCAACCGGCTCAAACCGGTTTTGACCAGCTCAAACCAGACCAGACAGGCTCAACCAGATCGAATCGGGCCAGACCGGCTGAAACCGGTTTTGACCGGCTCGAACTGGACTGGACCGGCTCAAACCGGTGTTGACTGGCTCAAACCGGACTCGAACCAGACCAGGCAGCCTCACACAGGTTTTGACCCGCTCAAACCTGACCAGACCGGCTCAACCAGATCAATCCAGACCAGACCGTATCTTAGACCGCCTCAAACTGGTTTTGACCGGCTCAATATGGACCAGACCGTCTCAAACCACTTTTGACTGGCTCAAACCAGACTCAAACCGTACCAGACTGGCTCAAACCGCTGTTGACTGGCTCAAACCGGACTCAAACCGGACCAGACCAGCTCAAACCGGTTTGACCGGCTCAAACCCGACCACACCGGCTCAAACCAGACCAGACCGGCTCAAACCGGTTTGACCGGATCAAACTGGACCAGACCAGCTCAGACCGGACCAGACCAGATCAAACCGGATCAAACCAGACCAGACTGGCTGAATCCTGTTTTCACGGGCTCAAACCAGACCAGACCAGCTCAACCGGCTGAAAGCAGACTAGACCGGCTCAAACCGTGTTTGTCCGGCTCAAACCGGACTCACACTGGACCAGACCGTCTCAAACGGGACCAGACTGGCTCAAACCGGTTTTGACCGGCTCAAACTGGAGCAGACCGGCTCAAATAGGATCAAACCGGACGAGACCGGCTCTTAGACTGGCTCAAACCGGTTTTGACTGGCTCAAATAGGACCAGACCGGTAGAGTTAAAATGTTCTTTACATTGTGAAGTTTGCTAACACTGTTTTCTTGGAGTCTGCAAAGGGATATTCGGGACTGCATTGAAGCTTATGTTGACAAAGGAACCATTCTCAGACAAAAACTAGAAAGAAAGTCTCTGATAAATTGCTTTGTGATTCGTGAATTCATCTCACAGAGTTACAAGAATCTTCTAATGGAACAGTTTGGTAGCACCATTTTTGGGGAAACTGAGAAGGGATATTTTGGATCAGATTGAAGCCTATGGTGACAAAGGGAGTATTCTCAGATAAAAACTAGAAAGAAGCACAGTGAGAAAGTCGTTTTTGATGTGTGAATTCATCTCACAGAGTTACACCTTTCTTTTCATGGAGTAGTTTGCTGACACTGTTTTTGTGGAATCTGCAAAGGGATATTTTGGAGTTCTCCAAAATCTGAGTTAACCAGTAGTAATTTCCCTGAGTATAAGATACTTTGTTTGGATTATACTCAGAGGAGAACCGGATCAGACCAGATGAGACCAGATCAGACCACACCAAACCAGAACAAACTGGGCCAAACCGCACCAAACCAGACCAGACCGATTCAAACCAGATCAAACCGGACCAGATGGGACAAGACTGGACCAGACCCGGACCAAACCAGACCAGACCGAACCAGACCGGATCAAACCAGATCAAACCGGACCAGACCGGACCAGACGGGATCATACTGGATCAGACCAGACCAAACCGGACCGAACTGGACCAAACCGGACCAGACCAGACTAGACCAGACGAGACCGGACCAGACCAACTGGACCAGACCGGATAAGACCACACCCAACTGGACCAGACCAGACCAAACCGAACCAAATCAGACCAAACCGGACCAGACCGGTCGAAACCGGATCAAATCGGATGAAACCGGACCGAACCGGACCAAACCGGATCAGACCACAACAAACTGGACGAGACTAGACCAGTCCAACCGGACCAGATGAGACGAGACCATATCAGACCAAACCGGACCAGACCAGATGAGAACAGATCAGACTAGACCAAACTGGACGAGACCAGACCAGACCGGAACAAACTGGACCAGACCAGACCAAACCGGACGAAACCAGACCAAACCGAACAAAGCCGGACAAGACCAGACCAAACCGGACGAAACCAGACCAAACCAAACCAAACAGGACCAGACGAGACCAAACCGGACAAAACCAGACCAAACCAAACCAAACCGGATTGGACCAGACCAAACCGGACCAGACCAGACGAGACCAGATCAGACTAGACCAAACCGGATGAGACCACACCAAACTGGACAAGATCAGACCAGACCGCATTGGACTGGATCAAACCAGATCAAACCGGATTGGACCGGACGGGACCGGATCAAACTGGATCAGACCGGATCAAACCAGATAAAACCGGATCGGACCGGATCAAACCAGATCAGACCGGATCAAACCGGATCACACCGGATAAAACCGGATCGAACTGGATCAAACTGGATCAGACCACATCAAACCGGATCAGACCGGATCAAACCGGATAAGACCGCATCAAACCAGATCAAACTGGATCAGACTGGATCAAATCAGATCAAACCGAATCAAGCCAGATAAAACCAGACCAGACTGCATCAAACCGGATCAAACCAGATCGGATCGGTTCAGACCGGATCAGACAGGATCAAACCGGATGAAACCGGATCAGACCAGATCAAACCTTATCAGACCGGATCACACCGACCAGACCAGACCAGACTAAACTGGACCAGATCAGACTTGACCAAACCGGACCAGACTAGACTAGACCATATCAGACAAGACTATACTAGACCAGATCAGACTGCATCAAACCAGATCAAACCGGATCAGACCTGACCGAACCGGGCCAAACCGGATCAAATCGGATCAGACCGGATCAAACTGGATAAAACCAGATCAGACCGGATCAAACCAGATAAAACCTGATCGAACCAGGTCAGACAAGATCTAACCGGATAAAACTGGATCGGATCGGACCGGATCGGACCAGATTGGATCGGATCAGACTGGATCAGATGGGCCCAGACCAGACCAGACTAAAACGGACCAGATCAAACTTGATGAAACCGGACCAGACTAGACTAGACCATGTCAGACTAGACTAGACCATATCAGACTAGACTATACTAGACTGGATCAGACTGCATCAAACCAGATGAAACCGGATCAGACCTGACCAAACCAGGCCAAACTTGATCAAATCGGATCAGACCACATCAAACCGGATAATTCTGGATCAGATCGGATCAAACGAGACAAAACCTGATCGGACCAGATCAGACCGGATCAAACCGGGTAAAACCGGATCGGACCGGATCGGACCAGATTGGATTGGATCAGACTGGATCAGACAGGACCAGACCAGACCAGACCAGACTAAACCGGAACGGATGAAACTTGACCAAACTGGACCAGACTAGAGTAGATCATATCATACTGGACGAGAACAGACCAGACGAGACCAGCCCAGACCACACTAAACCGGAGCAGATCAGACTTGACCAAACCGGACCAGACTAGACTAAACCATATCAGACTAGAGTAGACTTGACCGGATCAGACTGCCTCAAGCCGGATTAAACTGGATCAGACTGGATAAAACCGGATCAAACCGGATCAGACCGCATCAAACCGGATCGAACCGGATCAGACCGGATCAAACCGGATCAAACCTGATAAAACTGGATCGGACCGGATAACACCGGATCAGACCGTATCAAACCAGATAAAACCAGATTGGACCGGATCGGACCGGATCAGACCGGATCAAACCGGATCGGACTGGATCAGATCAGATCAAACCGGATCAGACCAGATCAAACCGGACCAGACCAGACCAGACTAAACCAGACCAGATCAATTGGATCAGACCGGATCGGATCGGATCAAACCAGATCAGACCGTATCTGACCAGATCAAACTGGACCAGACCAGACGAGACTAAACAGGACGAGATCAGACTTGACCAAACCGGACCAGACTAGACTAGACCATATTAGAGTAGACTAGATCATATCAGTCTAGACTAGACTAGATCATCAGACTAGACTAGATCATATCAGACTAGACCAGATCAGACCACAGGAGACCAGATAAGGCTAGACCAAACCAGACCAGAACAGACGAAACCGGACCAGACCGCATCAAACTGGACGAGACCGGCTCAGACCGGATCGGACTGGGTAAAACCACATCAGTCAGGATAAAATAGGACCAGACTGCATCAAACCGGACCGAACCAGAGCGAACCAGATCAGATCGGATCAAACCAGATCCGACCGGATCAAACCGGTTTTGACCGGATGAAATCAGATCAAACCGGTTTTGACTGGATCAAATCCGTTTAGACCGGATCAGACAGACCGGATCTGACCGGACCAGACCAAATCAAGCTGGTTTTGACTGGATCAAACCGGATCAAACCGGTTTTGACTGGATCAAACCGGACCAGACGGGATCAGACTGGACCAGACCGGATCAAACCGGTTTTGACTGGATCAGACCGGACCAGACCAGATCAAACTGGTTTTGACTGGATCAGACCGGACCAGACTGAATCAAACCGGACCAGACCAGATCAAACTGGTTTTCACCAGATCAAACCGGTTTAGACCGGATAAGACCGGAACAGACCCTGAGAACACTCTCAGGGGAGCGCACACTCAGGGGAGTGCATACTCAGAGGAGCGCGCACTCAAGGGTGTGCACACTCAGGGGAGAACACACTCAGGGCAACACACATTCAAGGGAATGCACACTCTGGGGAGCACACACTCAGACGAGCGGGCACTCGGGGGAGTGCACACTCATAGGAGTGCTCACTCAGGGGAGTGAACACTCAGGGGAGAGGACACTCAGGGGAATGCACACACAGGGGAGCCCACACTCAGGGCAGTGCACACTCAGGGAAGTGCACACTCAGGTGAGTGAACACTCAGATGACACATACTCAGGGAAGCACACACTCAGGGGAGTGCAGATTCAGAGGAGCACACACTCAGGAGAGCACTCACTCAGGGGAGTGCACTCTCAAATGGGATCATACTCAGGGGAGCCCACACTCAGGAGAGTGCACACTCAGGCGAGCGCACACTCAGGGGCGCGAATACTCAGAGGAGAACACACTCAGGGGAGCACACACTCGGGGGAGTGTACGCTAATGGGAGAGCACACTCAGATGGGCACGCACTCAGGGGAGTGCACACTCAGAGGAGAACTCACTCAGGGAATCACATATTCAGGGGAGCGCACACTCAGGTGTGCGCACACTCAGGGGAGTGCACTCTCAAATGAGATCGTACTCAGGGAAGCCCACACACAGGAGAGTGCACATTCGGGGAGCATGCACTCAGGGTAAGGCTAACACAGGGGAGTGCGCACTCAGGGGAGTGCACTCTCAGGGGAGCACATACTCAAGGGAGAGCGCACACATGAGACAGTGCACTCAGGGAGCGCACACTCAGGGGAAAGCACACTCAGGGGAGCGCACACTCAGACGAGCGCGCACTCAGGGGAGCGCACACTCAGACGTGCGCGCACTCGGGGGATTGCACACTCAGAGGAGCACTCACTCTGTGGAGTGCACACAAAGGGGAGTGCACACTCAGGGGAGTGCACACTCAGGGGAGTGCACACGCAGGTGAGTGCACCCTCAGACGAGCACGCAATCGGGGAGTGCACACTCAGGGGAGAACACTCTCAGGGGAACGCACACTGAGGGGAGCGCACACTCAGGAGAATGCGCACTCAGGTGCGTGAACACTCAGGCGAGTGCACGCTCAGGTGAGGCTACACTCATGGGAGTGCTCACTCAGGGGAGTGCACACTCAGAGGAGTGCTGACACAGGGTAGTGCACTCTCAAATGAGATTATACACAGGGGAGGCCACACTCAGTACAGTGCACACTCAGGGGAGTGCGCACTCAGGGGAGTGCACACTCAGGGGAGCGCACACTCAGGGGAGAGTGCACTCAGGAGAGAGCCACTCCGGGGAGCACACACTCAGGGGAGAGCACACTCGGGAGCGCACACTAAGATGAGTGCGCACTCATGGGTGTGCACACTCAGGGGAGAACACACTCAGGGGAGTGCACACTCAGGGGAGAGAACACTCAGGGAAGCCCACACTCAGGGCAGTGCACACTCAGGGGAGTGCACACTCAGGTGAGCGAACACTCAGACGAGCATGTCCTCAGGTGAGCACACATTCAGGGGAGAGCACACTCAGAGGAGTGCACACTCAAGTGAGTGCACACTCAGGGGAGTGCACTCTCAAATGAGATTATACTCAGGGGAGCCCACACTCAGGAGAGTGCACACTCAGGCGAGCGCACACTCATGGGAGCCCACAATCAGGAGAGTGCACACTCAGGTGAGCACACACTCAGGGGAGTGCACAATAAGGGGAGTGCTCACTCAGGTGAGCGCACACTCAGTGGAGAGCACACTAAGTGGAGTTCTCACTCAGGGGAGTGCACACTCAGGGGAGAGCACACTTAGTGGAGCGCACACTCATCCGTGTGGGCCCTCGGGAGTGTACACTAAGGGGAACCCACACTCAGGGTAGTGCACACTCAGGGGAGTACACACTCACGGTAGTGCACCCTCAGACGAGCGCACACTCGGTGGAGTGCACACTCAGAGGAGTGCTCACTCGGGGGAGTGCACGCTGAGGGGAGCGAACACTAAGGGGAGTGCACACTCAGGGGAGTCCACACTCAGGGCAGGGCACACTCAGGGGAGTGCACACTCAAGCGAGTGAACACTCATGTGAGCTCTTACTCAGGGGAGCACACACTCAGGGGAGAACACACTCAGGGGAGCGCACACTCAGGATAGCGCACACTCAGGTGAGCGCTCACTCAGGGGAGTGCACTCTCAAATGAGATCATACTCAGGGGAGCCCACCCTCAGGAGAGTACACACTCAGGCGAGCGCATGCTCAGGTGAGGGCACACTCATGGGTGTGCTCACTCAGGGGAGTGCACACTCAGAGGAGTGCTCACTCAGGGTAGTGCACTCTCAAATGAGATCATACTCAGGGGAGCCCACACTCAGTACAGTGCACACTCAGGGGAACACGCACTCAGGGGAGTGCACACTCAGGGGAGCGCACACTCAGGGAGAGCACACTTGGGAGCACACACTAAGACGAGCACACACTCATGGGAGTGCACACTCAGGGGAGAACACACTCAGGGGAGCGCACACTCAGGGGAGTGCATGCTTAGGGTTGCGCACACTCAGACAAGGTCACACTCAGGTGAGTGCACACACAGATGAGCGCGCACACAGGGGAGCTCACGCTCTGGTGAGTTCACACTCAGGGGAGCGCACACTCAGATCAGCGTGCATTCAGTGCACTGCACGCTCAGGGGAGTGCACACTTAGGGGAGTGCTCACTCAGACGAGTGCGCGCTGAATGGAGTGCACACTCAGAGGTGTGCCCACCGGGGAGTGCACACTCAGGGAAGCACACACTCATGGGAGTGCACACTCAGGGGAGCACACATTCAGGGGAGTGCACACTCAGGGGAGCACACACTCAGATGAGCATGCACACAGAGGAGTCCACACTCAGAGGAGTGCACGCTCAGGGGAGGGCACACTCAGGAGCACACACTTAGGGAAGCGCACACTCAAACAAGCTCACACTCAGGAGAGTGCACGCTCAGGGGAGCGTGCACTCAGGGGAGTGTACATTCAGGGAAGCGCACACTCAGATGAGCACGCACTCAGGGGAGCGCACACTAAGGGAAGTGCGCACTCAGGGGAGCGCACACTCAGATGAGCGTGCACTCAGGGAAGCAAGCACACAGAGGAGTGAATATTCAGAGGAAGGCACACTCAGATGAGAGTGTACTGAGGGGAGCATACACTCAGAGGAGTGCACACAGAGGGGAGTGCACACTCAGGGAAGTACTCACTCAGATGAGCATACACTCAGGGGATCACACACTCACATGAGTGCACACTCAGGGGAGAGCTCACTCAGGAGAGCACACACTCAGATGAGTGGGTACTCAGGGGAGTGCACACCTGGAGAAGTACACACTCAGGGGAGAGCACTCTCAGGGAAGTGCAGACTCAGGAGAGTGCACACTCAGGGGAGCGCTCACTCAGGGGAGCGCACACTCAAACGAGCTCACACTTAGGGGAGCACGCGCTCAGGGGAGCGCATACTCAGGAGAGTTCACACTCAAAAGAACTCATATTCAGGGGAGCACACACTCAGGGAAGCACCTCTCAGGGGAGCGCACACTCAGAGGAGCACACACTCAAGGGAGCGCACACAGGTGAGGGCACACTCAGGAGAGCAGGCACTCAGAGGAGAGAACACTCAGGGGATCGCATATTCAGGGGAGCTCACAGTCACACAAGCGAATACTCATGGGAGCGCCCAATCAGGGGAGTGCACACTCAGGGGAGTTCACACCAAGACGAGCATGCACTCAGGGGAGCAGGCACTCAGATGAGTGCACACTCAGGGGAGCTCACACTCAGAGGAGCGCACACTCATAGGAGCTCACACTCAGATGAGCGTACACTCAGAGGATCGTGCACTTAGACAAGCGTGCACTCAGCGGAGCGCGCACTCAGTGGAGCGCGCACTCAGTGGAGCATACACTCAGACCAGTGCGCACTCAGGGGAGTGCATACCCAGATGAGCATGCCACCATGGGAGCATGCACCTCTGGGAGCGTGCACTCAGGAGAGTGAACACTCAGGAGAGGGCACACTTAGATGAGCGTAAAGTCAGGGGAGCATGCACTCAGAGGAGCACACCCTCAGGGGAGCATACACTTAGGGCAGTGCACACTCAGGGGAGTGCACACTCAGAGTAGCACACACTCAGACGAGCATGCACTCAGGTGAGTGCACACTCAGTGGAATGCACACTCAGGGGAGAGCACACTCAGGGGAGCGAACACTCAGACGATCATACATACAGGGGAGCACACACTCAGTGTAGAGCACGCTCAGGGAAGTGCACACTCAGAGGAGCACACACTAAGGGGAGGGGGCACTCAGAGGAGCACGCACGCAGAGGAATGCACACCCAGGTGTGTGGACACTCAGGAAAGGGCACACTCAGGGGAGCACGCACCCAGAGGAGTGCACACTCAGGGGAGTGCACACTAAGTGCAGTGCACACTCAGCGGAGTGAACTCTGAGGGGTGTGTACACTCAGACGAGCTCGCACTCAGGGTAGTGCACACTCAGCGGAGTACACACACAGGGGTGAGCACACTCAGGGGAGTGCACACTCAGGGGAGAGCACACTAAGGGGAGTGCACACTCAGGAGAGTGCATACTCAGTGGAGAGCACACTCATATGAGTGCACACTCAGGTGAGCGCACACTCAGGGGAGTGTACTCTCAAATAATATCACATTCAGGGGAGCACACAGGAGAGTGCACACTCAGTGGAGCGCACACTCAGGGAAGGGCTCACTCAGGTGAGCACATGATCAGGGGAGTGCACACTCAGGGGAGTGTTCACTCATGGGAGTGCACACTGAGGAGACTGCACACTGAGGGGAGTGCACACTCAGGCGAGCGAACACTCAGACGAAGGCATACTCAGGGGAGCACACACTCAGGGGAGAACACACTCAGGAGAACGCACACTCAGGGAAGTGGATACTCAGGGGAGTGCACACTCAGGGGAGAGTACACTTAGCGGAGCGCACACTCATACGAGTGTGTACTCAGGGGAGTGCACCCTAAGGGGAGCCCACACTCAGGGCAGTGCACACTCAGGGGAGTGCACGCTCAGAGGAGTGCTCACTCAGGGGTGCGCACACTCAGGGGAGCACACACTCAAGTGAGCGCACACTCAGAGGAGTGCTCACTCAGGGGGAACACACTCAGGGAAGCACACACTCAGGGGAGTGCACAATCACGGGAGCACACACTCAAACGTGCACGCACTCGGGGGAGTGCACATTCAGAGGAGTGCTCACTCAGGGAAGCGAACACTCAGGGGAATGTACACTCAGGGTAGCCCACACTCAGGGCCGTGTGCACTCAGGGGATTGCAAACTCAGGCGAACGAACACTCAGATGACCGTGTACTCACGGGAGCACACACTCAGGGGAGAACACACTCAGGGGAGTGCACACTCAGGGGAGCGCACACTCAGGAGAGATCGCACTCAGGGGAGTGCACACTCAGGGTAAAGCACACTCAGGGGAGCACACACTCAGACGAGCGCACACTCAAGTGAGCCCACACTCAGGGGAGTGCACTCTCAAATGAGATTATATTCAGGGGAGCCCACACTCAGGAGAGTGCACACTCAGGCGAGCACACGCTCAGGGGAGTGCACACTCAGGAGAGTGCACACTCAGTTGAGTGCACACTCAGGCGAGCGCACACTCAGGGTAGAGCACACTCAGGGGAGTGCTCACTCAGGGGAGTGCACCCTCAGGAAAGCGCACACTCAGGGGAGTGGACACTCAGTGGAGTGCACATTCAGGGGAGCGCAAACTTAGCGGAGCACACATTCATACGAGCGTACACTCAGGGGAGAGCACACTAAGGGGAGCCCACACTCAGGGCAGTGCACACCCAGGGGGGTGCACACTCGGAGGAGTGCTCACTCAGGTGAGCGCACTCTCAGGGGAGCGCACACTCACGTTAGCGCACACTAAGGGGAGTGCACTCTCAAATGAGATCATACTCAGTGGAGCCCACACTCAGGAGAGTGCAGACTCAGGACAGTGCACACTCAGGGGAGCGCTCACTCAGTGGAGCACTCACTCAGGGGAGTGCACTCTCAGGGGAGTGCACACTCAGGGGAGAGCACACTCAGGAGAGATCGCACTCAGGGGAGCGCACACTCAGGGTAAAGCACACTCAGGGGAGTGCACACTCAGATCAGCACGCACTCAGGGCAGTACACACTCAGGGGAGTGCACACTCAGGGAGTGCACACTCAGGGGAGCCCACACTCAGGGGAGTGCACACTCAGGAGAGCGCACATTCAGGGGAGTGGACACTCAGCGGAGTGCAAACTCATGGAAGAGCACACTTAGTGGTGCGCACACTCATACGAGCATGCACACAGGGGAGTGCACCCTAAGGGGAAGCCACACTCAGGGCAGTGCACTCAGGGGAGGGCACACTCAGAGGAGTACTCACTCAGGGTAGGGCACACTAAGGAGAACACACACTCAGGTGAGCGCACACTCAGGGGAGTGCACTCTCAAATGAGATCATACTCAGGGGAGCCCACACACAGGAGAGTGCACACTCATAGGAGCATGCACTCAGGGGAGGGCTCACTCAGGGGCACACTCACTCAGGGGAGTGCACTCTCAAGGGAGCACACATTCAGGGGAGAGCCCACTCAGTAGAGAGTGCACTTACAGGAGTGCACACTCGGGAGAACACACTCAGGGGAGCGCATAGTCAGGAGAGTGCACACTCAGGTGAGCATGAACTCAGTGGAGCACACACTCAGGCGAGCACACGGTCAGAAGAGTGCACACTCAGGGGAGTGCACACTCAGGGGAGAACACACTCAGGAGAACGCACACTCAGGGGAGTGGACACTCAGGGGGTACACACTCAGGGGAGAGTACACTTAGCGGAGCGCACACTCATACGAGTGTGTACTCAGGGGAGTGCACCCTAAGGGAAGCCCACACTCAGGGCAGTGCACACTCAGGTGAGTGCACAGAGGAGTGATCACTCAGGGGAGCACACACTAAGGGCAGTGCACACTCAGGGGAGTGCACACTCAGGTGAGCGCACACTCAGAGAAGTGCTCACTCAGGGGAGAACACACTTAGGGAAGCACACACTCAGGGGAGTGCACAATCAGGGGAGCGCACACTCAAACATGTGCGCACTCGAGGGAGTGCACATTCAGAGGAGTGCTCACTCAGGGGAGCGAACACTCAGGGGAGTGCACACTCACAGGAGCCCACACTCAGGGCCGTGCGCACTCAGGGGAGTGCAAACTCAGGCGAGCGAACACTCAGATGAGCGTGTACTCAGGGGAGCACACACTCATGGGAGAACACACTCAGGGGAGCGCACACTCAAGTGAGCGCACACTCAGGGGTGTGCACTCTCAAATGAGATTATATTCAGGGGTGCCCAAACTCAGGAGAGTGCACACTCAGGCGAGCGCACGCTTAGGGGAGCGCACACTCAGGAGAGTGCACACTCAGGTGAGTGCACACTCATGGTAGTGCTCACTCAGGCGAGTGCACACTCAGGGTAGAGCACCCTCAGGGGAGTGATCACTCAGGGGAGTACACCCTCAAGAGAGCACACACTCAGGGGAGTGGACACTCAGCGGAGTGCACATTCAGGGGAAAGCACACTTAGCAGAGCACACATTCATACGTGCATGCACTCAGGGGAGGGCACACTAAGGGGAGCCCACATTCAGGGCAGTGCACACTCAGGGGAGTGCACACCCAGAGGAGTGCTCACTCAGGTGAGTGCACTATCAGGGGAGTGCACACTCACGTGAGCGCACACTCGGGAGTGCACTCTCAAATGAGATCATACTCAGGGGAGCCCACACTCAGGAGAGTGCAGACTCAGGGAGTGTGCACTCAGGGGAGCGCTCACTCAGTGGAGCGCTCACTCAGGGGAGTGCACTCTCAGGAGAGCACACACTCAGGGGAGAGCACACTCAGGAGAGACCGCACTCAGGGGAGCGCACACTCAGGGTAAAGCACACTCAGGGGAGTGCACACTCAGACGAGCGTGCACTCACGGCAGTGCACACTCAGGGGAGAACACACTCAGGAGAGCACACATTCAGGGGAGTGCACACAAAGGGGAGAACACACTCAGATGAGCGTGCACTCAGGGGAGTGCACACTCAGAGGAGTGCTCACTCAGGGGAGTGCACACTCAGGGGAGTGCACACTCAGGGGAACCCACATCAGGGCAGTGCGCACTCAGGGGAGTGCACACTCATGTGAGCGAACACTCAGCCTAGCACGCACTCAGGGGAACACACACTTGGGGAAGTAAACACTCAGAGGAGTGCTCACTCAGGTGAGCACACACTCACGGGAGAACACACTCAGGGGAGCACACACTCAGACGAGCACGCACTCATGGGAGCACACACTCAGGGGAGAACACACTCAGGGGAGTGCTCACTCAGGAGAGTGCACACTCAGGTGAGCATGCACTCAGGGGAGCGCACACTCAGCGGAGTGCTCACTCAGGCGAGTGCACACTCAGGGGAGTGCCCACTCAGGGGAGTGCACACTCAGGGGAGTGCCCACTCAGGGGAGAGCACACTTAGTGGAGCACACTCTCATATGGGTGTGCACTCAGGGGAGTGCACACTAAGGGGAGCCCACACTTAGGGCAGTGCACACTCAGGGGACTGCACACTAAAGGGAGCCCACACTCAGGGCAGTGCACACTCGAGGAGTGCACACTCAGGGGAGTGCACCCTCAGATAAGCGTGCACTCAGGGGCGTGCACACTCAGAGGAGTGAATACTCAGGGGAGTGCACACTCAGAGGAGTGAATAGTCAGGGGAGGGCACACTCAAACGTGGGTGCACTGAGGGGAGCATACACTCAGAGGAGCACACAGTCTGGGGAGTGCACACTCAGGGAGCGCACACTCAGATGATTACGCACTCAGGGGAGTGCACACTCGAGGAGAACACACTCAGGGGAGCACACACTCAGACGAGCGTGCCCTCAGGGGAGCAAGCACTCAGAGGAGTGCACACTCAGGGGAGCGCACACTAAGGGGAATATGCACTCAGGGGAGCACGCACTCAGAGGAGTGCACACTCAGTGGAGTGCTCACTCAGGGGAGAGCACACTCAGGGAAGTGCACACTCAGAGGACTGCACACTCAGGAGAAGTTACATTCAGGGGAGAGCACACTCAGAGGAACACACACTCAGACGAGTGTGCACTCAGGGGAGTGCACACTCAGCAGAGTGCACACTCCGGGGAGAGCACACCCAAGGGAGTGAACACTCAGGGGAGAGAACACTCAAGTGAGATCACACTCAGGGGAGTGCACACTCAGGTGAGCATACACTCAGGGGAGTGCACACTCAGGGGCATTCTCAATCAGGAGAGTGTGAACTCAGGGAAGTGAACACTCAGGGGAGTGCTCACTCAGGAGCTCACACACTCAGGGGATTCCTAACTCAGGCGAGTTCACACTCAGGGGAGTGCACACTCACGAGTGCGCGCTCAGGGGAGTGCATACTCAGTGGAGTGCACACTCTGGGGAGTGCACACAGGGGAGAGCACACTCAAATGAGATCACACTCAGGGGAGCACATACTCAGGAGAATGCACACTCAATGGAGTGTGCACTCAGGGGAGCATGCACTCAGGGGACTGCTAACTCAGTGGAGCGCGCACTCATGGGAGGGCACACTCAGGGGAGGCACATTCAGGGGAGTGAGCACTCAGGTGAGCGTACACTCAGGGGAGCGCACAATCAGGGGAGCGTTCACTTAGGTGAGCGCACACCCAGAGGAGTGAATACTCAGGGGAGTGCACATTCAGAGGAGCGAATACTCAGGGGAGGGAACACTCAGACGTTGGTGCACTGAGGGGAGCATACACTCAGAGGAGCACACACTCTGGGGAGTGCACACTCAGGGGAGTGCACACTCAGGGGAGTGCACACTCAGGAGAGCGCACACTCAGGAGAGCGCACACTCAGGGGAGAACACACTCAGGGGAGCACACACGCACATGAGCGTGCACACATGGGAGCATGCACTTAGGGGAGCGTGCACTCAGGGGAGCGCACACTCAGGGGAGGGCACACTTAGATGACAGTGCACACAGGGGAGCATGCACTCAGAGGAGCACACACTCAGAGGAGCACACACTCAGGGGAGTGCACACTCTTGGGAGCACACACAAAGTCGAGCATGCACACAGGGGTGCATGCACTCAGGTGAGCGCACACTCAGAGAAGATCACACTCAGAGGAGCTCACACTCACAGGAGCACCCTCTCAGATGAGTGCACACTCAGAGGACCTCACACAGATGAGTGCACACTCAGAGGAGCTCAGACTCAGAGGGGCGCACACTCAGAGGAGCTCACATTCAGACGAACACACACTCAGAGGAGCTCACAATCAGAGAAGTGCACACTCATAGGAGCTCTCACTCAGACGAGCGCACACCCAGGGTAGCGCACACTCAGGAGATCACACTCATAGGAGCACACACTCAGATGAGTGCACATTCAGAGGAGCATTTGTTTTGTTCTTGTTTGTTTTAAGCAAACTCTGGGTTGATTTTAAAAGAAAGTAGGCTATCTCAACCTCATACCACCCCACCACCTGAGTTGTATACTGATAATTCTCTTGTTAAAAATCCGAGTGATTGCATTGGGATATAATTTTATTATTGCTGGGCATCTGGGCATCATTTAATAGGTGCTTTGAAATTTTTTAAAGTGCCTGATAATAGAGTCATGATAGAGAAGTGTCCCTTGGATGTGTGTAGTAGTATTGTAGGCCCTGGAATTTTGGAGTTAGCCATTGTCTGTACCAACCACACATTCTCCCACCCCATTTTCAGCTGAGGAAACAGGTTTGGAAAAGATTTGTTCAAAGACTCACAGCTGTGAGGAAGAGGGTCAGCATTAGGATTAAAATCAAGAGCCAAGTGGATGAGTCTTCAATGAGCATGTTCAGATTGAGGGGGCGAAGCAACATCAGGCCCCAGTGGGTTGTCAGGATCTGCAAATGTTCACAAGTGATTATCTTCAGTGTAATCCCCATGGCAATGTAGCAAAGTACCTGCCGTAACTGGATGAGAATGATGATTATGCTAGAGAAAGAAAGAAACTCCTAGGGACAGCTTGATTGAGGAGGGGTTGTTATGCATGTCGCCTCGCAGTGTTGTTTTTCCTTAGGCAGCCGTGGCAGCGATGCTTGAGAGGGACCTATGGAGCTTGTTTACATAATCAACCGGAAAGCACTTGTCCATGTTGGTCTGTGCCCAGGGGCTGATAAGCAAGCCAGAAATCACTCTGGTTTGTGTTTCTGTAGTTCTTGAAGATGTTCAAAGACGGACACTCCTCCCGATGATTTCTGCCATTTGCTATGGGGATCACCAAACCCAAGCAAGCTGCAGAGCTTTAGGGTAAGGAACAGATGTGATGGTAGTTTTTCCAGAGAAAATGCTTGCCAACCGGCTGAAGAAACTAGGCTTAACAAACATGTGGACAAATTCAAGGCAGGCCTCCCCATGAATTACTTTCCCTGGGTTTTAAAAATTGGTTTACAAATGTTAAATGTTTTTTGTTAAATGACATGTCTCTATAAATCAGAGCCTGCAAGTGCCTTTAAGAGAGGCAACTAAGTAGCAACCTGATCTAATTGGTTAATACCATGGCTGTAGACACGAAGGTGTGTTGCTTGATTCTGCTTCAAGGATGGGCTTGCTGGCTAGCTGTGGGGGGTGCAGGCACCAGGCAGCCAATAGTCTTCATAGCCTTCTGTGTCTGCTTCAGCTGCAGAGAGGCACCTGCTCTTTCGCCCTCTGCCTGAGCAGCCCACCTCCATTGACTGAGACGGAAAGAAGAATAGCTGCCCAGCCACTTTTGCCTAAAGGGGCCATCTCTGTTGGATCCTACACTTCTGAGCTCCCAGTTGGGTTGCCTCAGGCTTCTTGGGCCCACTTGGCAATCTTTCTTTTTCCTTTGCCGAATCCATCTTTGTTTCCTACCCTTCACAATAGTTGATCCAAAATCCATCTTAGTATCTGCTTTTAGGAAACTCTGCAATATAAATCTATCTTTTCTGCTTGGAAAACAGTAGAAAAAGAACTAATTGGTTCCATGAAGTAAATGCCTAAAAGCCTTTTCAGATAACTTGCCTTTTCAATAATTTCTATGGAAGAGAGGAAAAGATTACATTTATAAGTTTTTTTACAGTCTCAGGAAAGAAAAATTATCTAGTATTAATACTGTAGACGTAGCTAGTTGTATAGTAAGTTGACTATTAACATAGACCACTTAACCACTTTTTACAGTGGGAAGAAAATGTTCCTGATTTCTTGATTTATGAGGCTCCAAAAACTCATGTTCTGAAGGTTTTCACACCCAGTTCCTGATTAATTAATAATCATCCAGAATGTTTTCCCACGTGTGTAATTATGCTTTGCAGTTCCATCAACCTTCCTAGGTAGTCTCAAAATACCAAAACATTGCCTTGCCCTTGTTGTGGGCGTGGTCAAGGTTTACTCTCTTGGGATTTCTTGCATGGGGTATGACGGGTGGTGTTGTGGGGGAGCAGGAGAGGGATGGATAGAATGGAGAGGAGAGTGTAGGGCGCTCATCCCTAGGGCACCAGACTCTACCCTGTTGCCCAAGAAATGTTTCCAGATGTGTATCTGGACTTCACCCTTTAACTACCTAATTGGGTAGGTTGTAGGTAGTATGGAATCTAATGAATTGGATCAGGGGAAAGAAATCTGAAGGAATAAGTGATCTCGCCTTGAAGGTGCTGCAGAGGTAATGAGCAGAGTTAATGAGTGACTGATCCATCGTGGTGGTAAATTTAATTTCAGTACTGAGGTTGAACACATGCTAGATGTAACCTAGAAAGTAATATTCATATGCAGCACATTGGGTTACATAAAATCTGGAAAGTTTATAGTTTAAAAGATACAGACACACAAAGCAACGATTCAGCCCAAGTCAGATTTAGAACTGTTTTTTAAGATGAGCCAGAGGGATGATATCCTGGATCTCACAGGGACTGGATTTTGCATGAGTGTTCAAACTAAGATAACATCTAGTTCTTGTCTATATTTCAAGGAGCATTCTTATTAGGACCATCTCCTAGAAGAAAGAAAGTTACATTTAAACAGATTGAAGCATGAGTCAGTTTTCAGTATTGGAGAATGATGAAAAACCAAATATATGAATTCTGGAAAATTTTGTGAAAGTAGACACCTTAAAAAAATAAGAAAACATTATGAAAAACAGTTGGTCTTCATTTTTAGGTTTGATGAATCCTATTAATAATACACAGATATACTTTTGGCTGGGCGTGTTGGCTCACGCCTGCAATCCCAGCACTTTGGGAGGCTGAGGTGAGTGGATCATGAGTTCAGGAGATTGAGACCATCCTGGCTAAAATGGTGAAACTCCGTCTCTACTAAAAATACAAAAAATTAGCCAGGAGTGGTGGCGGGTGCCTGTAGTCCCAGCTACTCCAGAGACTGAGGCTGGAGAATGGTGTGAACCTGGGAGGCAGAGCTTGCAGTGAGCCGAAATCACGCCACTGTACTCCAGCCTGGGCGACGAAGTGAGACTCCGTCTCAAGAAAACAAACAAACAAACAAACAAAAAATAAAAATATATATATATATAAATACTTTTATCATATAAATATTGTTTAGGTTTTACTCAGTAAATTGTGAGAGCTATTTTGCTTGCTCCTAATTTAGTTCTTAGATTTCATCTCATAGTAGAAAATATTACAAACTTCTTACAAAATGAAATTATGCTTTCCCTTGGTGATGATTCAAAACAGTCGATAATACTTTCTCACAATGCCACTGATGGGGTATTCTCATAACTCTCCATTTTTAATTCAGATACGCTTCCAGTCAATTTGTTGAACCTCACAGTGGGAGGTTTAAACTAAGTGACGTCCCTTTAGGTATACTCAAATTGGCCATGCAAATATTTCCTTTGTTGGACACTGGGTTCTCACAGCATCTCCTAAACAAAATATATTGGCTTTAAAATTAGCAGCTTCCATCATGCATTGACTGGTCTGTTTTGTAAGTCTGTAACATAAAAATCCAAAAACATTTGCTTCCAGCTGGCCTGTCTTGAACTAACACTTGTTTTTTTTTTTTTTTTTTCCTTTTTTCATTTCACTCTCTGACCTTTTAAAGGGTTTTCTTCTTTATACTGCTATTAGCTTTCATCTCTGCTGGTCATTCTTTCATCCTGTTTCTCTGGGTTTCGTTTACCTGTTCCTTTTTAGTTCCTTTTGTGTTTGTTTTTGTTTTTTAATATCTACCAGAAAAAGAAAGACTTCTTATAGTCATGGTCACTTAAAAGTGTTGATAGTTTCTTAAGAGGTCTTAAGTGGACTTAATGCATATTTAACTCCGAGCATTTTATATAAGATAAATGTTATTGTTCAGTCATATCCTTTCTAAAAGATAGTAGGGCAGGGAGAAAAAGGATACAATTTTTTAGCAACTACCAAATCTCAGGGAAAGTGTTCTTACCACGTCACCTGGGGATAAGCAAGGCAGTTTGGAGGAGATTTTCTTCTGATTGTTTTCCATTTATTTATGCTTTGAGTGTCAATGCTTAGTTTCAAATTCCCATTGAGAATGTTCTCATTTTGTCATGAAATTTGAATTTAGTCTCTTAATTTTTCTCTTGATGTATCACACTAATGTCCAGAGGAGTCATTAAGAAATTGTAAAGAGACCCCAGTGCTATCTGTATTTATGATCTCCTTCAGAATGTGTTTATCATATATTTGTGACTCTCTTCGCAGAAGTAAAATACTGACAATAAAAAAGAGATTACGAGAGGGCTCAAAGGTGCATCATTATCTTGGGTTTTACTTGTCAACAGTTTGAAATGTAAGAAAAAAACCGAATGTATGAATGTAATCCTTTGGAAAAGTGACTCTTACTGGTGGACTTGGTCCTCTGAAGTTGAATGAATGCTTCTGAGACATAAGCACTATTTCTTTTCCTCCCTATAGGTTAGTAAGACAACACTTTCCATCAACTTTAATTTTACTACTCCTGATAGTGTGACCTTTATCTTCTAATCCAATTACATATTCAAATCTTTTCCTTCTGTTCATTCTATCTACCTTTAGATGAGTCAACTGAGAGATGAACATTTAAAATGCATAAATACGTATTTTGCCATACACTGTTTTTTTTTCTTTATACTTTATATATCATGAAATTTACTAGTAAGACATCAAACATTTCTTGAAGGCTGATATGGTCTGGCTCTGTGTCCCTACTCCAAATCACATCTTGAATTGAAATCCCCATGTGTCAAGGGAGGGACCAGGTGGGAGGTGATTGGATCATGGGGGCAGTTTCCCCTATGCTGTTCTCATGATAGTGAGTGAGTTCTCATGAGATCTGATGGTTTTATAAATGGTGGTTTCCCCTGCTCTTTTCTCTCTTCTGTCACCTTGTGAAGAAGTTGCTTGCTTCCCCTTTGCCTTCTGCCATGACTGTAAGTTTCCTGAGGCCTCCCCAGACATGCAGAGCTGTCAGTCAGTTTATAAATTACACAGTCTCAGGTATTCTTTATAGCAGTGTGAAAACGGACTAATAGAAAGGCCTATGTATATTTTTGACTTTTTATTGGAAACAGTTTCAAACTTATAGAAGTTACTCGAATAGGAATAGTAGAAAGAACATAAGTTAACCTTTTACCCAGCTTCTATTGTCAACATGTTAGTCCATTTGCCTAATCATTTGCACACTCTCCGTTCTGTTTCTTTCTTTCTCCACATATGCATATATATGTGCATAATGTATATCTACACACACATATATACATACATGTATAATATTGTGTATATACCATAAAATATTTTGTTTTTACTAAAGAATTTGAGAGTAAGTTTTACGTAGCATGGTCTTTTATCCCTAAATAGTATTTTTTATATATAGGTATATTCTCATAAATAACCACAGGGAAGTCCTCAATTTCGGTAAATATAACATTAATACTTTAATTTGTATTTCAATTGTCTCATTGGCCCAATGTTTTTTATGGCTTCCTTTTCCTCCAGTACTAGATCCAGTCTCGGGACAGATACTGCACTTAGTTGTCATGTTTCTTTAATCTCTGAAACATTGCCACAGCCTTTTTAAATGTTTTTTTTTTCCTTTTGTGACAGTGACAGATTTGAAGACAGAGTCCCCCTACTTTCTATATACAGGAGTTTCTGTATTCTGAATTTGTCTGATGTTTCCTCATCAGTGGATTCAGGTTCTACATTCCTGACCAGAATATTGCATATGTGACATTGCATGCTTCTCAGGCAGCCATATCTGGAGGCACACAATGTCTATCTGCCCCTCCCTGGTGACACTAGTTTTCCTCACACAGTAGGAGTGTTGTCCTATTTCTCCAACAGTAAAAAGTTACCATTTTCTCCCTTGCAAATAATGAGTTGGAGGAGAGACGCTTTAAGACCATGCAAATATCCTGCTCCTCATTACAATTTCCCCTCAGATTTAGCATCTATTGGGATTCTTACCTGAACCAGTCTTTGCTGTGATGGTAACAAAATGATGAGGATCACTTCAGCACTCCCTCCATGTTTACCAGTCAGCATGTGACATTGTAGTTTAACCAAGGACCCTGTCTTTTCCTCATGTATGGATGAATGTGTCTTAGTCTGTCCCAGCTGCTGTAACGAAATATCTTAGACTGGGTAGTCTATATGTAGTGGAAATTTATTAGTCACAGTTCTGGAGGCTGGGAATTTAAAGGTCAAGGCACCAGCAGATTTGGTGTCTTGTAAGGGCTCTTTCCTTATACATGGTGCTTTCTCTCTATCCTCACGTGGTGGAAAGAGTGAATGAACTTCCTCAGGCCCCTTTTATAAGGATATTAATTTCTAATCACCTCCCAAAGATCTCATCTCTTGATATCATTACTCTAGAGGTTAGGTTTCAACACATAAATTTTGGGGCGATACACATGTTCACACCATAGCAGTGTGTATTATCTGTATGAACTCATTGATTTCTGTTTTCTACCCCGCTTTCCCCCAAGTGGTGTATAATTATTATCCTTATTTAGCCTGGTGATGGATTATTCCAGATTTGGCCAGTTGGATCCTTTCAAGCTGACTAGGTGTGTCTGTGCCATATGTCCATTATTCTTTGGAGCACATCCTTACCTCTGGTATAACAAAATGTTCCAGGTTTATCACGCTTCCCCAGCCCTGCTTTGAGCCACTTCTCCAAGAACCCCTTATTCCTTTTGGTGGGGAATAGTGTTAGAGATAAAAATCCATGCACTAGCTGTGCTGTTTGCTCCTGGAATATCTCTGCTTCTATACCTTTTTAAGTGAATGGAGCCAGGAGATATATGCATGCATATACATATACTTACATACATGTAAATGCACATACACACACGATATGCACATATACATGTTTATACACATACATGTGCATATTTTAGATATCATAAGTGAGCACCAATACTTCCAATTTTAATTCATCTTTTTTACCTTCCCCCATTCCATATTTGCATGTACCTTCTTTCACAGTGAAAGTCTTGGCTTCTAAAATCAATAGATTTACTCATTTGCTCAATCTCATAATACATCCAAAGTAGTTTCAGAATGACTTCACCCATACCTACAAAAATGCAAAGCTACTCAAAAGAGTTCAGGATCCCTAGTTTCCAGTTTTTCCATTTCCCTACCCTGCCCAAAACTGAGGGCTATAGGATGTGCAGTCAAAACTGTTGTAAGTTCCTCAAATTAGTTATTTTTTGCCCTCCATTGTAATTATAGTATTCATTTGAAATACAGTTGGGTTCATTGTTTCAGTTTCTCCCTTTCCTATCCTTGCCGACTTAATTGTTTTGAATACGTCAAGCATTAAAATGCTTTCAAAAGTCAAAACTTACAGAAAGGTATACTCAGAAAAGTGTTCCTCCCTTCTACAGCCATGGCACTCTCGTTTCCTTCACCATTTGTAGGCAACCAAGGTATTAATAATTGTTTCTGGCTTTTCATTCTGGTGAATTTTTGGTAAATATAAGATATATGTATGTTTTCTTATTTTTCCTTCTTTCCAAACAAAGTTAGTGGTATTATATACAGTCTCTGGTGCTTTGATTTTTCATTTTACAAGATCTTTCGACCATCATTCCACATCAGCCCATAGAGAGTTTTCTCATTCTATGTTTACCATGACATAGTATCTATTGTGTGTTTGTACCAGTTTTTTCAACAATGTCCTATGATTAGACAAATAGGCAGTTTTAATATTTGCACTTTTTAACCTGAAAATATTTCCTTTTTCACCACTGGGGTCTGGGCACTCCCGAATATCTCTTTGCAGATTCTACATAAACAGTGTTACCAAACTGCTCAATGCAAAGAAAAGTGTAACTCTGTGAGATGAATCAAAAAGCAGTTTCTCAGAAAGTTTCTTTCTAGTTTTTATATGCGGATATTTCCTTTTAAACCATAGGCTTCAATGTATTCCCAAATATCCCATCTCAGACACCATAAAAGCAGTGAGGTCAAAGCGCTCCCTCAACAGAAACGTTTAGCTCTATGAGATGAATGCCCAAATTAAAAAGTATTTTCTCTGAAAGCTTATCTCCAGTTTTCACCGGGAGAATTTTCTTTTTTCACCTTAGGCCTTTATGTGCTCCAAAATATCCCATTGCAGATTCAACAAAAACAGTGTTACCAAACTGCTCAATGAAAAGAAAGATTCAACTCTGTGAGATGGACCCACCCAACTCAAAACAGTCTGTCAGAAAGCTTCTTTCTAGTTTTCATCTGACGGTATTTCCTTTTTCACCATAGGCTTCTCTGTGCACTGAATATCCCTTTGTAGATTCCTCAGAATCAAGGTTAACAAACTGCTCCATGAAAAGAGTAGTTACATCTGGGAGATGAATTCACCCATCACAAATAAATGTCTCTGAAAGCTCCTTTCTAGCTTTCATCTGTGCAGCAAATTTGCTTTTGTACCATCAACCTCAATGTGTTCCCAAATGTCCCTTCTCAGACACCACAAAAAGAGTGATGCCAAACTGCTCAATCAGCAGAATGGTTTATCTCTCTGAGGTGAATACACACATCAGAAAATAGTTTCTCAAAAACCTTCTCTCCGGTTTGTATCTGCAGAGATAAAAAGTGGAGAAAAGCTTTCTGAGAATCTCCTTTGTGATTTTTGCATTCATCTCACAGAGCTAAATGTTTCTGTTGAGGGAGCACTTTGATATCACTGTTTTTGTGCTGTCTGAGAAGGGTATTTGGGAGTGCATTGAAGGCTATGGTGGAAAAGGAAATAACCTCAGAAAAAATTAGAAAGAAACTCCCTGAGAAACTGATTGGTGTTGTGTGTCACAGGGTTGAACGATTCTTTTCATGGAGCAGTTTGGTAGCACCGTTTTTGGGGAATTTGAGAAGGGATAATTTGGATCACATTGACGTCTATTGTGACAAAGGAAATATCCTCAGATAAAAACAAAAAAGAAGTTTTCTGTGAAATTGCTTTGTGATATTTCAATTCATCTCACGGAGTCACAAAGTTCCTTTAATTGAGAAGTTTGCTAACACTTTTTCCCTGGAATCTGCAATGGAATATTCCAGAGCTCATTGAGGAATATGGTATAAAAGGAAATATCCTCATATAAAAACTAGAAAGAAGCTTTCTGAGAAAGCGCTTTGATATATGTCAATTCATCTCACAGAGTTACACCATTCTTTTCATGGAGCAGTATTGTAGTACTGTTTTTCAGGAGTCTGAGAAGGGATATTTTGGATAACATTGCAATTACAAACTACTGCCACAATGAATGAATTTCTGCATATGTATTTTGTAGTTGTAAGACTATCTTTAGAATAAATTCCTAGAAGTGGGATGGTTGGGTTTAAGGACAAATGCATATGTAATTTTGGTTGCTATTGTCCAATCCTCTTCTATGGAGTTTGAATCATTTTGGATCCCCAACAGCAATGTATGAAAGTGCCTGTTTCCTCACAGCCTCAGCAATGAACTGTATTGTTACGCTTTTGGATTTTTCCCAATGGGACAGGTGAGAAGTGGTATCTCATTGTAGTTTTAGTTTGTGTCTACTATTATTAGTGAAGCGAAACATCTTTTCAAATGCTTGAGGACCATTTAAAACATCTTTTTGTGAGTTGTCTACTTATATTTTTTGCCCATATGTCTATAGGATATTTTTTTCCTTTAATTTGTAAAAGTTTGTTTTTATATTAGGAATATTAATGTCTTATCTATGAGATATTCAATATCACTTATTTATTATATATACTATATCACATATTATATATTCATATATTATATATCATGTATTATATATAATATAATATATAATGTTGAGGATATTTTCTTTTTCACTACAGGCCTGAATGCACTCCCAAATATCCCTTTGCAGATTCTGTGGAAACAGTGTTAGCAAACTGCACCATGGAAAGAGTGGTGAGATGAATTCAAACATCACAAGGAACTTTCTCAGAAAGCTTCTATCTATTTTTTTTTCTGGAGATATTGCCTTTGTCACTCTAGCTTTCAATGCTATCCAAAATATCCCTTCTAAAATTAACCAAAAACAGTGCTACAAAACAGATCCAAGAAAAGAGCCGTGTAACTCAGTGAGATGAATTAACACAGCATGAAGCAGTTTCTGAGAAATCTTCCATCTAGTTTTTATATTATGTTATTGCGTTTGTCACCAAAACGTCCAATGTGCTCTGAAATATCCCATTGCAGATTCCAAGAAAACTGTGCTAGAAAACTGCTCAAGGAAAAAAACAGTGTAACTCTCTGAGATGAATTCGCACATCACCTACCACTTTCTCAGAAAATTTCTGTTTTATCTTAATCAGAGGATATTTCCTTTCTCACCATAGACCTCAATGGACTCCAAAATATCCCTTTGCAGATTCCCCAAAAACAGTGCTATCAAGCTGCTCCATGAAAGGAAATTGTAAATCTGTGAGACGAATTCACAAATAAGAAAGTGGTTTCTGAGAAAGTTTCTTTCTAGTTTTTGTCTTAGGATATTTCCTTTGTCACCATATGCTTCAAAGTGCTCCAAAATATCCTATTGCATACTCCATGAAAAGAGAGTGAGCAAAATGCTCAATGAAAAGAACGTTGTAACTCCTTGAGAAAAATTCACATCACAAAGCAGTTTCTCGAAAATCTTTCCGGTTTTTATCTGAGGATATTTCCTTTCTCACCATAGACTTCAATGCAATCCAAAATATCCCTTTGGAGATTCCACAAAAACAGTGTTAGCACACTGCTCAATGAAAAGAATGGTGAAACTCTGTGAGATGAAATCACATACAAAGCAGTTTCTCAGAAAGTTTCTGTCTAGTTTTTATCTGAGAATATTTCCTTTTTCATCATTGGCCTGAATGCACTCCCAAATATCACTTTGCAGATTCCACGAAAACTGTGTTAGCAAACTGCTCCATGAAAAGCAAGGTGTAACTCAGTGAGATGAAAACACATATCACAAAAAACTTTCTCAGAATGTTTCTTTGTAGTTTTTATCTCAGGATATTCCCTTTGTCACCATAGGCCTCAATGTGATCCAAAATATCCCTTCTCAGATTCCCCATAAACAGTGCCACCTAACTGATCCACGAAAACAATCATGTAACTCTGTGAGACGAATTCACAAATCACATAGCAATTTCTCAGAAAGCTTCTATCTAGTTTTTAACGGAGGATATTTTCTTTGCCACCGTAGACATTAATGCCATCCAAATTATACCTTCACAGATTTCCAAAAAACATTGCTACCAAACTGATCCATGAAAAGAATCATGTGACTCTGTGAGATGAGTTAACACTTCACAAAGCAGTTTCTCAGACAGCAACTTTCTAGTTTTTATGTGAGCATACTTCCTTTATCACTATAAACTTCAATGCATTCCAAAATAGACCATTGCAGATTACAAGAAAACAGTGTTAACAAACTAATCAATGAAAAGAACAGTGTAAATCTTTAGACGAATTCACACATCACCATGCAGTTTCTCAGAAAGCTTCTTTCTACTTCTTATATGAGGATATCCTCTTTTTCACTATAGGTCTGATTGAGGTCCAAAATGTCCCTGTGCAGGGTCCACAAAAACAGTGTTAGCAAACTGCTCACTGAAAAGAATGGTATAACCCTGAGAGATGAATTCACACATCACAAAGCAGTTTCTCGGAAAGCATCTTTCTACTTTTTATACGAGGATCTTTCCTTTGTCAACACAGGTATCAAAGCGCTCCCAAATATCTCTTTGCAGATTCCACGAAAACAGTATACAAAAACTTCTCCAGGAAAGGAAAGAAGTACCTCTGTGTGATGAATTTACACATCTCAAAAACTTTCTCAGAAAGTTTCTATGTTGTTTTTCTCTGAGAATATTTCCTTTGTCACCATAGACTTTGATGCATTACAAAATATCCTCTCTCAGATTCACCAAAAACAGTGCTACCATATTGCCCCTTGAAAAGAATCATGTAACTCTGGGAGATGAATTAACACACCATGAAACAGTTTCTCAGAAAGGTTCTTTCTAGTTTTTGTCTGAGGATATTTCCTTTGGCACCATAGACTTCAATGCTCTCCAAAATATCACAATGAAGATCCCAACAAAAGAGTTTTAGTTAACTGCTCAATGAAAACAGCAGTGTAACACTGTGAGATGAATTCACTCATCTGAAAACTTCTTTCTAGTGTTTATATGAAGATATTCAGTTTTTCACCATAGGCCTCATGAACTTCCAAATATCCCCTTGCAGATTCCACAAAAACAGTGTTAGCAAACTACTCAATGAAAAGAACAGTGTAACTCTTTGAGATGAATTCACGGAATGCAATGCAGTTTCTCAGAAACTTTCTTTCTAGTTTTTCTCTGAGAATACTTTCCTATTCACCATAGGCCACAATGCGCTCTCAAATATGCCTTTGCAGATACCAGAAAAACAGGGTTAGCAAACTGCTCCTTGAAAAGAAAGGTGTCACTCTGTGAGGTGAAATCACACGTCACAAAGAACTTTCTCAGAAAACTTATTTCTAGTTTTTATCTCAGGATAATTCCTTTGTCATCATCAGCTTCAAGACGATCCAAATTATCCCTTCTCAGATCCCTAAAAACAGTGCTACCAAACTGCTCCATGAAAATTTTCGTGTAACTCAGTGAGATGAATTCACAAACCACAAAGCAGTTTCTCAGAAAGCTTCTTTCTAATTTTTACACGAGGATATTTCCTTTGTTACCATAAACTTCAACGTGCTCCAAAATATCCCATTGCATATTCCAAGAAAACACTGTTAGCATACTGCTCAGTGAAAAGAACAATGTAACTGTGTGAGATGAATTCACACATCACAAAGCAGTGTCCCAGAAAGCTTCCTTCTAGTTTTTATCTGAGGATATTTCCTTTTTCACCATAGGCTTCAATATGCTCCCAAGTATCCCTTGCAGATTCCACAAAAACAGTGTTATTCAATTGCCCCATGAAAAGAAAGGTATAACTCTGTGAGGTGAAATAAAGCAACACAATGCAGTTTCTCAGAATGCTTGTTTCTAGTTTTTGTTTTAGGATATTTCCTTTGTCAGCATAAAGTTTAATGCTCTCCAAAATATCCCAATGCAGATTCCAAGAAAAGAGTATTAGCAAACTGCTCAATGAAAAGGACAGGGTAATTCAATGAGGTGAATTCAGAAATCACAAAGCAGTATCACAGAAAGCTTCTTTTTGCTTTTTATCTGAGGATAATTCCTTGGTCACCATTTGCATAAATGAGCTCCCAAATATCCTATTGCAGATTCCACAAAAACAGTGTTATCAAACTGCTCCATGAAAAGAATGGTGTGACTTGGTGAGATGAGTTCACATACCACAAAGGACTTTCTCAGAAAGCTTCTTTCTAATTTTTATATGAGCATCTTTCCTTTGTCACCCTAAGCTTCAATGCACTCTGAAATATCCCTTTGCAGATCCCAAGAAAACAGTTTTAGGAAACTTGTCAATGAAAAGGACAGTGTAACACTGTGAGGTGAATTCACACATCAAAAGCAGTTTCCTAGAAACAATCTTTCTAGTTTTTATCTGATATGTCCTTTTTTACCATGGGCCTCTTGGCGTTCCATATGTCCCTTTGTAGATTCCACAAAAACAGTGTTAACAATCAGCTCAATGAAAAGAAAGCTGTAACTCGGTGAGGGGAATTCACACATCAAAAAGCACTTTCGCAAAAAGCTTCTTTCTAGTTTTGTTCTGAATATATTTCCTTTGTCACCATGGGATTCAATGCGATCCAAAATATCCCTTCTCAGATTCCCAAAAAAGAGTGAAACCAATCTGCTCCATGAAAAGAATCATGTAACTCTTTGAGATGAATTCACAAATCACAAAGCGGTTTCTCAGAAAGCATCTTTCTAGTTTATCTCAGGATATTTCCATTGTCATTTTAATCTTCAATGCACGCCAAAATATCCCATTGCAGATTCCAACAAAACATGGTTAGCAAACTGCTGAATGAAAAGAACAGTGTAAATCTGTGAGGTGTATTCACCCAACAGAAAGCAGTTTCTCAGAAAGGTTCTTTCTAGTTTTTATCTAAGGATATTTTCTTTTGCACTGTAGACCTCTAAACACTCCAATATATCCCTTTGCGGATTTCACGAAAACAGTGTTATCAAACAGCAGAATGGAAATAATGGTGTAATCCTGTGACATGAATTTGTACATCACAAAGAAGTTTCTCATAAAGTTTTTTCTAACTTTTATCTGAGGATATTTCCTTTTTACGATAGTCTTCATTGTGATCCAAAATGTCCCTTCTCAGATTCCCCAAAAATAGTGTTACCAAACTGCACCATGAAAAGAATTGCGTAATGCTGTGAGACAAATTCACACATCACAAAGAAGTTTCTCAGAAAGCTTCTTTCTAGTTTTTGTCTGAGTATATTTCCTATATCACCATACGCTTCCATGTAATCCAAAATATACCTTCTCAGATTCCCCCAAAACAGTGCTACCGAACTGATCCATGGAGGAAATCATGTAACTCTGTGAGATGAATTAACACATCACAATATGGTTTCTCAGAAATCTTCTTTCTAGTTTTTATATGAGGGTATTTTGCTTTGTTACCATATGCTCAAAACGCACTCCAAAATATCCCACTGTGGATTCCAAAAAAATGTTAGCAAACTGATCAATGAAAAGAACAGTGTAACTTTGGGAGATGAATTCACACATCACAAAGAATTTTCTTAGAAAGCTTCTTTCTAGTTTTTATCTGAGGACATTTCTTTTGTCACCGTAGGCTTCAAGGTGATCTGAAATATCCCATCTCAGATTCCCCAAAAACAGTGCTACCAAACTGCTCCATGAAAAGAAAGGTGTAACTCTGTGAAATTAATTCAGAAATCAGAAAATAGTTTCTCAGAAAACTTCGTTCTAGTTTTGGTCTGACAATATTTTCTTTGTTAATATAAGCTTCAATGTGCTCTGAAACATCCCATTGCAGATTCCAAGAAAACAGTGCTATTAAGCTGCCCAATGAAAAGAACAGTGTAGTTCTGTGAGATGAATTCACACATCAGAAAGCAGTTTCTCAGAAGGCTTCCTTTTGGTTTTTATCTGAGGATATATCCTTTTTTACCAAAGGCTTCAATACGCTCCCAAATATCCTATTGCAGATTCCACGAAAACAGTGTTATCAAACTGCTCCATGAAAAGAATGGTGTAATGCTGTGACATGAATTCACACATCATGAATCAGTTTCTGAGAAAGCTTCTTTCCAGTTTTTATCTGGGGATATATCCTTTTTTGCTATAGGCCTTAATGTGCTTCCAAACATCCCCTTGCAATTTCACGAAAACAGTATTAGCAAACTGCTCAATGAAAAGAACAGTATAACTCTGTGTGGTAAATTGACATATCACAAAACAATTTCTCAGAAAGCTTCTTTCTAGTTTTTATCTGAGGATATTTCCTTTTCACCATAGGCCTCAATGCACTCATGAATATGCCTTTGAAGATTCCATGAAAATAGTGTTAGCAATCTGCTCCATGAAAAGAAAGGTGTAAATTTGTGAGATGAATTCACCCATCACAAAGCAGTTTCTCAGAAAGTTTCTTTCTGTTTTTTTGTCTGAGGCTATTTCCTTGGTCACCATAGGCTTCAATGCACTCCCAAATATCCTATTGCTACCATACTGTTCCTTGAAAAGAACAGTGTAACTCTGTGAAATGAATTCACATAACACAAAGCTGTTTATCAGAAAGCTTCTCACTAGTTTTTATCTGAAGATATTTCCTTTTTCACCATATTACTCAATGTGCTCCCTAATATACCATTGCAGATTCCACAAAAAATGTGTTATCAAACTACTCGATGAAAATAAAGGTGTACCTCTTTGAGATGAATTCACACATCACAAAGTGTTTTCTCAGAAATCTTCTTTCTAGTTTTTTCCTGAGGATATTTCCTTTGTCACCATAGGCTTCATTGCTGTCCACAATACCCCTCCTCAGATTCTCCAAAGACAGGGCTACCTAACTGTTCCATTTAAAGTATCATGTAACTCTGTGAGATGAATTCACAAATCACAAAGCAGTTTCTCAGAAAACTTCTTTCTTGTTTTCATCGGAGAATATTTTCTTTTTCACCATAGGCTGCAATACGCTCACTAATATCCTTTTGCAGATTCCACAAAAATAGTAGTAGAAAACTGCATCATGAAAAGAAAGGTGTAATATGTGAGATGAATTCACACATCACAAAGCAGTTTCTCAGAAAGCTTCTTTTTGGTTTTTGTCTGAGGATATTTCCGTTGTCACCATAGGCTTCAATGCACTTCCAAATATCCTATTGCAGATTCCCGAACAACAGTGCTACTGTATTGCTGCATGAAAAAAATGTTGTAACTCTCCAAAATGAATTCAAACTTCAGAAAGCAGCTTATAACTAAGTTTCTTACTAGTTTTTATGTGAGGATATTTCCTTTTTCACTTTATTGCTCTATGTGCTCATTAATATCCCAATGCAGATTCCAAGAAAAAAGTGTTAGCAGACTTCACATTGAAAGCAATGGGGTAACATTGTGAGATGAATTCACACATCAAAAAACAATTTCCCAGAATAATTGTTTTTGGTTTTTATCTGAGGATATTTGCTTTGTAACCAGAGGCTTTAATGCGCTCCAAAATATCCCATTGCAGACTCCATGAAAACAGTGTTATCAAACTGCTCAATGAAAATGATGGTGTAAGCCTGCAAGATGAATTCACACATCACAAAACAGTTTCTCAGAAAGATGCTTTCCAGTTTTTATGAGGATATTTCCTATTTCACCATAGGCCTCAATATGCTCAGTAATATCCCTTTGCAAATTCCTCTAAAACAGTGTCAGCAAACTGCTAAATGAAAAAAACGGGTAATTCTTTCAGAAGAATTCACACATCACAAAGAACTTTTTCAGAAAGTTTATTTCCTAGTTTTTATCAGAGGATATTTCCTTTGTCACCATAGGCTTCAACACGCACTAAAATATCTTATTGCAGATTACAAACAAACTGTGTTAATAAACTGCTGCAAGAAAAGAATCATGTAACTCTGTGAGATGAATTCACACATCACAATGCAGTTTCTCAGAAATATTCTTTCTAATTTAAATCTGAAGATATTTCCTTTCTCACCATCGGCTTCAATGTGCTCCCAAATATCCTACTGTAGATTCCACAAAACCAGGGTTATCAATATACTCAAAGAAAAGAATGGTGTAACTCTGTAAGAAGAATTCATACATCACAAAGCAGCTTCTCAGGAAGCTTCTTTCTAGTTTTTATCTGAAGATATTTCTTTTTTCACTATAGTCCTCAATGCACTCCCAAATATCCCTTCACAGATTACACGAAAACAGTGTTAGCAAACTGCTCTATGAAAAGAATGGTGTAAAATTGTGAGATAAATTTAAACACCACATATAACTTTCTCGTAAACCTTCTTTCTAGTTTTTATCGGAGGATATTTCCTTTTCTCCATAAGCTTCAATGTGAAACAATATATCCCTCCTCTGATTCCCCAAAAAACAGTGCTATCACATTGATCCATGAAAAGTGTCTTGTAACTCTGTAAGGTTAATTAACAAGTCACAAAGCGGTTTCTCAGAAAGCTTCTTTCTAGTTATAATATGAGGGCATTTAATTTGTCACTATAAGCTTCAAAGTGCTCAAAAATGTCCTTCACAGTTACCCCAAAAATAGAGTTAGGAAACTACTCCATGAAAGGAAAGGTGTAACTCGGAGAGATGAATTCACCTATCACAAAGCAGTTTCTCAGAATGCTTCTTTCTAGTTTAAATTTGAGGATATTTCCTTTTTCACCGTAGCCTTCAGTGTGCTCCCAAATATATCCTCTTAGACACCACAAAAACAGTGATGCCGAACTGCTCAATCAACAAAAAGGTTAAACTCCATGAGATGAATAAACACATCAAAAACCTTTTCTCGAAATGTTTCTCTCCAGTTTTTATCTGAAGTTATTTCCTTTTTCACCATAGGCCTCTAGGAGCTCCCAAATATCCCTTTGCAGATTCCATAAAAAAGGTGCTACCAAACTGCTCCATGTAAAGAATCGTGTAACTCTGTGAGATGAATTCACAAATCACAAAGCAGTTTTTCACAATGCTTCTTTCTAGTTTTTGTCTTTGGATATTTTCTTTGTCACCCAAAAGTTGAATGTGCTCCACAATATCCCATTGCAGATTCCAAGAAAACTGTGTTAACAAACTGCTAAATAAAAGGAAAGGTGTAAATCTGTGAGATGAATTCACCCATCACAAAGCAGTTTCTCAAAATCTTCTCTGTAGTTCAAATCTGAGGATATTTCCTTTTTCACCTTAGGCTCCAATGTGCTCACAAAACAGTGACGCCAAACTCTTCAATCAAAGAAAAAGTTAAACTGTTTGTGATAAATACACACCTCACAAAACCATTTCTGAGATAGATTCTCTCCAGTTTTTATCTGAGGTTATGTCTTTTTTCACCGTAGGCTACCAGGCTCTCCCAAATATCCCATTGCATATTCTATCAAACAGGTGGTAGCAAACTGCTCCATGAAATTAAATCTGTAACTCTGAGATGAATTAAGACATCAAAAAGTGGTTTCTCAGAAAGCTTTTTTCTAGTTTTTGTTTGAGGGTATTTCTTTTTTCACCATAGGCTTCAATGTGCTCCCAAATATCTCCTCTCAGATACCAAAAAAGCTGTGATGCCGAACTGCTCAATCAACAAAAAAGTTAAACTCTATGATACGAATACAGACATCAGAAAACTGTTTGTCGAATATCTTCTCTCCAGCTTTTGTCTGAGGTTATTTCCTTTTCCATCATAGGCCTCTATGAGCTGCAGAATATCCCTTTGAATATTCCATACAGTGCTACCAAACTGCTCCCTGAAAGAAATCGTGTAACTCTGTGAGATGAATTCACAAATCACAAGCAGTCTGTGAGAGGAAGTAGGACATCCCAAAATGGTTTCTCAGAAAGCTTCTTTCCAGTTTTTATATGAGGATATCTCATTTGTCACCAAAAGATTCAATGCTCTCTGAAATAGTCCATTGCAGATTCCAAGAATACAGTGTAAGCAAACTGCTCAATGAAAAGAACAGTGAAATTCTCTGTGTTGATTTCAAATATCACAAAGTAGTTTCTCAGAAAGCTTCTTTTTGGTTTTTCTATGAGGATATTTCCATTGTCACCCAAGGCCTCAATGCTCCCAAATATCCCTTTGAAGTTTCCATGAAAACAGTGTTAGGAAGCTGCTCCATGAAAAGAAAAGTGTAAGTCTGAGAGATGAATACACACATCACAAAGAACTTTCTCAGAAAGTTTCTTTCTAGTTTTCATCTGAGGATATTTCCTTTGCCAAGATAGGCTTCAATGCGATCCAAAATATCCCTTCTCATATTCCCAAAAAACAGTGCTATCAAACTGATCTATGAAAGGAATCGTGTAACTCCATGAGTTGAATTAACACACCATAAACCATTTTCTCAGAAAACTTCTTTCTCTTTTTTATCTGTGGATAATTCCTTTCTCACCATAGGCCTCAGTATGCTCCCAAATATCCATTTTCAGTTTCCGCTAAAACAGTATTAGTACACTGTGCCATGAATAGAAAGTGTAACCATGTGAGGTGAATTCACAACTCGCAAAGTAGTGTCTCATAAAGCTTCCTTCTAGTTTTTATCTGAGGATAATTCCTTTGCCACTGCAGGCTTCAATATGATCCAAAATATCCCTTCTCAGATTCCCCAAAAACAGTGCTACCAAAACTCCTCCATAAAAAGAATCGTGTAAGTCTGTCAGACGGATTCACAATTCACAAAGCAATTTCTTAGAAAGCTTCTTTCTTGTTTTTGTCTTATGTTATTTCCTTTGTCACTGTAAACTTCAATGGACTCCGAAATATCCCATTGCAGATTGCACGAAAACACTGTTAGAAAACTGAACAATGAAAAGAATAGTGTAATTCTGTGAGATGAAAACACATCACAAAGCAATTTCTCAAAAAGCTTCTCTATAGTTTTTATCTGAGAATATTTCCTTTTTCACCTTAGGCGTCAGTGCACTCCCTTATATCCCTTTGCAGATTCCACTAAAACAGTGTTATCAAACAGCTCAATGGAAGAAACTGAGTTAATCTCTGAGATGAATTAACACATCATGAAGCAGTTTCTCAGGAAGCTTCTTTCTAGTTTTTATCTGAGGGTATTTCCTTTGTCACCAAAGGCTTCAATGCAATCCAAAATATCCCTTCCAGATTCCACAAAAAAGTTGCTACATAGTGCTCCATGAAAAGAATCGTGTAAATCTGTGAGATGAATTCACAAATCAGAAAGTAGTTTCTCAGAAAACTTCTTTTTGCTTATGTCTGAAGATATTTCATTTGTCACCCTAAGCTTCAATCTGCTCTGACATAACCTATTCCAGATTCTATGAAAACACTGTTAGCAAACTGCTTAATGAAAAGGACAGTGTAACTCTGAGAGATGAATTCACACATCACAAAGCAGTTTCTCAGTAAGCTGCTTTCTAATTTTAATCTGAGGATATTTCCTTTCTCAGAATAGGCCTCAATGCTCTGCCAAATATCCTTTTGCAGATTCCACAAAAACAGTGTAAGCAACAACTCCAAAACAAGAAAGGTGTAACACAGTGAGATGAATTCACACATCGCAAATAACTTTCCCAGAAAGGTCCTTTCTAGTTTTTATCTGAAGATATTTCCTTTTTCACCATTTCTTCAATGTGATCCAAACTATCCCTTCTCAGATTCCCCAAAAACAGTCCTACCAAACTGATCCATGAAAAGATTTGTATAACTCAATGAGATGAATTAGGACATCACAAAGCGGTTTCCCAGAAAGATTCTTCCTACTTTTTATATGAGGATATTTCTTTGGTCACCATACAATTCAATGCACTCCGAAATATAGATTACAAGAAAACAGGGTTATCTAACTGCTCATTGAAAAGTACAGTGTAACTCTGTGAGATGAATTCACACATCACAAAGAACTTTCTCAGAAAGTTTCTTTTTGGCTTTGATCTGAGGATATTTCCTTTGTCACCACAGGCTTCAATACGCTCCCAAATATCCTATTGCAGATTCCACAAAAACATTGTTAGCAAACGGCTCCAAGAAAGGAATCGTGTACCTCTGTAAGATGAATTCACACATCTCAAAAAGTATCACATAAAACTTTCTAGTATTTTCTCGGGATGTTTTCCTTGACACCCTTGGCTTCAATGCGATCCAAAATATGCCCTCTCAGATTCCCCAAAAAGAGTGCTACCAAACTTCTCCATGAAAATAATGGTGTAACTCTGTGAGATGAATTCACACATCACAAGAAGATTCTCAGAATGTAACTTTATAGATTTTATCTGAGGGTATTTCCTTTGTCACTGTAGGCTTCAATGCAATTCAAAATATCCCTTCTCCGAATCATCAAAAACACTGCAACCAAACTGATCCTAGAAAACAATTGTGCAACTCTGTGAGATGAATTAACAAATCACAAAGGAGATTCTCAGAAGATTTATTTTTGTTTTTTATCTGAGGATATTTCCTTTGTGAACATAGACTTCAATGCACTCCCAAATATGCCTTTGTAGATTCCACAAAAACCGTGTGAGCAAACTGCTCAATGAAAAGAACAGTTTAACTCTGTGAGCTGAAATCACACACCACAAAGCAATTTCTCAGAAAGAGTCTCTAGTTTTTATCTCACGATATTTCTTTTTTTCACTGTAGGCCTCAATGCACTCCCAAATATCCCTTTGCAGATTCCACGGAAAGTGTTAGTAAAGTGCTCCATGAAAAGAAAGGTACAACTGTGTGAGATGAATTCACACATCACAAAGGACTTTCTCACAAACCTTCTTTCCAGTTTTTATCTGAGGATACTCCCTTTGTGACCGTAGGCTTCAATCTGATCCAAAATATCCCTTCTCAGATTCCCCAAAAACAATGCTAATAAACTGTTCCAAGAGAAGATTCGTGTAACTCTGTGAGATGAATTCACAGTCACAAAGCATTTTCTCAGAAGGATTCTTTCTAGTTTTTGTCTGAGGATGCAATGCATAAAATATCCCTTTGCAGACCCCAAGAAAACAGTGTTAGCAAACTTCTCAATGAAAGGAAAATTTTAACTCTGTGAGATGAATTCACACATCACAAAGCAGTTTCACAGTAAGCTTCTTTGTAGTCATTATATGAGGATATTTGCTTTTTCAACATAGGCCTAAATGCGTTCCTAAATATCCCTTTGCAGATTCCACAAAAACGGTGTTAGCAAACTGCTGCATGAAAAAGAAAGGTAAAAATCTGTGAGATAAATTCCCAAATCAAAGGAATTTTCTCAGAAAGCTTCTTTCTAGTTTTTATCTGAGGATATTTCCTTAGTCACTATAGACTTCGATGCACTCTGAAGCATCCTGTTGCAGATTCCAAGAAAACAGTGTTAGCAAACTGTTCAATGAAAAGAACAGTGTAACTCTGTGAGATGAATTCACACATAACAAAGCAGTTTCTCTGAAAGCCTCTTATTGATTTCTACCTGAGAATATTTCCTTTGTCACTACAGGCTTCAATGCACTCTAAAATATCCTACTGCAGATTCCACGAAAACAATGTTAGAAAACGGCTCAATGAAAAGTACAATGTAACTCTCTGAGATGAATTCACACATCCCAAAACAGTTTCTCAGAGAGCATCTTTCTAGGTTTTATCTGAGGATATTTCGTTTTTCACTATAGGCCTCAATGCATTCCCAAATATCCCTTTGCAGATTCCAGGAAAACAGTGTTAGCACACTACACCACGAATAGAAAGGTGTAACTGTGTGAGGTGAATTCACAAATCTCAAAGTAGTTTCTCATAAAGCTTCTTCCTAGTTTTTATGTGAGGATAATTCCTTTGTCACCATAGGCTTCAATGTGATCCAAAATATCCCTTCTCAGATTCCCCCAAAACAGTGCTATCAAATTCCTCCATGAAAAGAATTGTGTAAGTCTGTCAGATGAATTCACAATTCACAACGCAGTTTCTTAGAGAGCTTCTTTTTAGTTTTTGTCTGAGGATATTTACTTTGTCACTATAAGCTTCAATGTACTCCGAAATATCCCATTGCAGATTGCACGAAAAGAATGCTAACAACTGCTCAATGAAAAGAATGGTGAAATCTATGAGATGAAAACACATCACAAAACAGTTTCTCAAAAAGCTTCTCTATAGTTTTTATCTGAGGATATCTCCTTTTTCACTATAGGCTTCAATGCGCTCCCATATATCCCTTTGCAGATTCCACTAAAACAGTGTTATCAAGCAGTTCAGTGAAAATAATGGTGTACCTCTGTGAGATGAATTCACACATCACAAAGTAGTTTCACAGGAAGCTTCTTTCTAGTTTTTATCTGAGGATATTTACTTTGTCACCAAAGGCTTCAATGTGATCCATATTATCCCTTCTCAGATTATACAAAAAAGGTGCTATCCAGTGCTCCATGAAAAGAATCATATAAATTTGTGAGATGAATTCACAAATCACAAAGAAGTTTCCCAGAAAGCTTCTTATTGCTTATATGTGAAGATATTTCATTTGTCACCCTAAGTTTCAACCCGCTCTGACATAACCTATTGCAGGTCCAATGAATGCAGTGTTAGCTAACTGCTCAATGAAAAGGGCAGTGTAACTCTGTGAGATGAATTCACACATCACAAAGCAGTTTCTCAGAAAGCTGCTTCCTAGTTTTTATCTGAGGGTATTTCCTTTTTCAAAACAGGCCTCTATGCTCTCCCAAATACCCCTTTGCAGATTCCAAGAAGACAGTGTAAGCAACTGCTCCAAAGCAAGAAAGGTGTAACTTGGTGAGATGAACTCACACATCACAAATAACTTTCCCAGAAAGGTCCTTTCTAGTTTTTATCTGAGGTATTTCCTTTGTCACCAGTGATTTCAATGCAATCAAAATATCCTTCCTCAGATTCTCCAAAAAGAGTGCTACCAAACTGATCCATGAAAAGAATCGTGTAATTCTGTGAGATGAACTAACACATCACAAAGTGGTTTCTCAGAAAGCGTTTTCCTAGTTTTTATCCAGGGATATTTCCTTTGTCGCCAAAGGATTCAATGTGATCCAAAACATACCTATGCAGATTTCACAAAAACTGTTAGCAAACTACTCTATGAAAAGAAAGGTCTAACCCTGTGAGATGAAAAAAGACATCACAAAGGACTTTCTCAGGAAGCTTCTGTCTAGTTTTTATTTGAGGATGTTACCTTTGTCAATATAGGCTTCAATGTGATCTAAAATATCCCTTCCCAAGTTCCCCAGACACATTGCTACCAAACTGATCCATGAAAAGAATCGTGTAATTCTGTGAGATGATTTTACACATCACAAAGCGGTTTCTCAGAAAGCTTCTTTCTAGTTTTTATATGAGGATGTTTCCACTATTGCCATAAACTTCAGGCACTCTGAACTATCACATTGAACATTCCAAGATAACAGTGTTAGAAAACAGTTCAATGAAAAGAAGAGTGTAAATCTGTGAGATGAATTCACACATCACATAGTAGTCTCTCAGAAAGTTTTCTTCTAGATTTTAACTGAGGATATTTCCTTTTTCACCACAATCCTCAATGTGCTCCCAAATATCCCTTTGCAGATCCAACGAAAATAGTGTTAGCAAACTGCTCAATGAAAAGAAGAGTGTAAATCTGTGAGATGAATTCACACATCACATAGCAGTTTCTCAGAAAGCTTCCTTCTAGATTTTACCTGAGGATATTTCCTTTTTCATTATAATCCTCAATGTGCTCCCAAATATCCCTTTGCACATCCAACGAAAACAGTGTTAGCAAACTGCTCCATGAAAGGAAAGGTGTAACTCTCTGAGATGAATTCAGGCATCACAAAGAAGTTTCCCAGAAAGCTTCCTTTTAGTTTTTATCTGAGCGTGATTTCCTTTTCACTATAGGAATCATTGTACTCCAAAATGTCCCATTCCAGATTATGTGAGATAAATTCACACATCATAAAGAATTTTCCCAGAAAGCTTCTTTCTAGTTTCTATCTAAGGATGTTTTCTTTGTCACCATTGATTTCAATGTGATCCAAAATATGCTTCCTCAGATTCCCCAAAAACAGTGCTATAAAACTGACACATGAAAAAAATCTTGTATCTCTGTGAGATGAATTAACACATCACAAACCAGTTTCTCAGAAGCTTGTTTCTAGTTTTTAACAGGATATTTCCCTTGTCTCCATAAGATTCAACGTGATCCAAAATATCCCTTATCAGATTCTCCAAAAACAGTACAACCAAACTGCTCCATGAAAAGCATCATGTAACTCTGTGAGACAAAGTCACAAATCACAAAGTAGTTTCTCAGAAAGTTTCTTTCTGGTTTTTGTCTGAGGATATTTCCTTTGTCACCATAAGCTTCAAAGCGTTCTGAAATATCACATTGCAGATTCCAAGGAAACTGTGTTAGCAAACTACTCAATAAAATGAACAATGTAATTCTCTGAGATGAATTCACACATCACAAAGCAGTTTCTGAGAAAGCTTCTTTCTACTTTTTGTCTGACGATATTTCCTTTGTCACTGTAAGCTTCAATGTGCTTTGAAGTATTCCACTGCAGATTCCAAGAAATCAATGTTAGCACACTGCTCAATGAGAAGAACAGTGTAACTGAGAGATGAATTGACACATCACAAAGAAGTTTCTCAGAAAGCTTCTTTCTAGTTTTATCTGAGAATATTTCTCTTTTCACTATAGGCCTCAATGTGCTCCCAAATATACCTATGCAGATTCCACGAACACAGTGTTAATAAACTGCTCAATGAAAAGAAAGGTGTAACCCTGTGAAATGAAAAATCATATCACAAAGAACATTCTCAGAAATCTTCTTTCTAGTTTTTATCTGATGATATTTCCTTTGTCACCATTAGCTTCAATGGGATCCAAATATCCCTTCTCAAATTCCCCAAAAAACAGTGCTACCAAACTGATCCGTGAAAAGAACCATGTAACTCTGTAAGATGAATGTACAAATCACAAAGCAGTTTCTCAGAATTCTTCTTTCTGGTTTTTGTATGAGGATGTTTCCATTGTCACCATAAGCTTCACTGCACTCCGCTCTATCCCATTTAACATTCCAAGAAAACAGTGTTAGCAAACTGATCAATGAAAAGAATGGTGTAACACAGTGAGATGAATTCACACATTGCAAAGTAGTTTATTAGAAAGCTTCTTTCTAGTTTTTATCTGAGGGTGTTTCCTTTTTCACCATAGGCCTCAATGCACTCCCAAAGATCTTTTTGCAGATTCCAAGAAAACAGTGTTAGCAAACTGCTCAGTGAAAAGAACAGTGTAACTCTGCAAGATGAAATCACATATCAGAAAGCAGTCTCTCCAAAAGCTTCTTTCTACCCTTATATAAGGATATTTCTTTTGTTTCCATAAGCTTCAATGCGCTCTGAAATATCAGAATGCAGATTCCAAGAAAACAGTGAACGTAAGCTGCTCAATGAAAAGCACAGTGTAAGTCGATAAGATGAAATCACACATAACAAAGCTGTTTCTCAGAAAATTTGTTTCTAGTTTTTATCTGAGGTTATTTCCCTTTTCACCATTTTCCTCAATGTGCTCTGGAATATCCCATTGCAGATTTCACGAAAAAAGTGTTAGGAAACCTCTCAATGAAAATATCAGTGTAACTCTGTGAAAGGAATTCACATATCAAAAAGAAGTTTCTCAGAAATCTCCTTTGTAGTTTCTATCAGAGGATATTTCCTTTGTCACCTTAAGCTTCAATTCAATCCAAAATATCACTTCTCAGATTCCTCAAAAACAGTGCTACTAAACTGCTCCATGAAAAATATCGTGTAACTCTGTGAGATGAATACACAAATCACAAAGCAGTATCTCTGAAAGCTTATTTCTAGTTTTCTTCTGAGGATACTTCCCTTTTCACCACTTGCCTAAATGCACTCAGGAATATCCCTTTGTAGATTCCAGGAAAATAGTGTTAGCAAATTTTTCCATGAAAAGAAAGGTGTAAGTCTGTGAGGTGAATTCACACATCACAAAGCAGTTTCTCAGAAAGCTTCTTTTTGGTCTTTTGTCTGAGGATAATTCCATTGTCACCATAGGCTTCAATTTGACCCAAAATATCCCTTCTTAGATTCCCCAAAAACAGTACTATGAAAATGTTCAATGTAAAGGACACTGTAACTTGGTGAGATAAATTGACATCTCACAAAGATGTTTCTCACCTAACTTGTTTCTAGTTTTAATCTGAGGATAATTCCTTTTTCACCATATTCCTCCATACGCTCCCAAATAATCCTTTGCAGAATAAATGAAAAGAGTGTTAGCAAACTCCTGAATGACAAGAAAGGTTTAACTCCGTGAGATGAATGCACACATCACAAAGAACTTTCTCAGACAGTTTCATTTTGGTTTTGATCTGGGGATATTTCGTTTGTCACCACAGGCTTCAATACGCTCCCAATTATCCTATTGCAGATCTGTGAAAACTTTGTTAATAAACAGCTCCAAGAAAAGAATCGTGTAACTCTGTTAGATGAATTCACACATCACAAAAAGTATCACATGAAGCTTCTTTCTAGTATTTTCTGGGGATATTTTCTTTGTCACCTTGCTTCAATTTGATCCAAAATATTCCCACTCAGATTCCCCAAAAACAGTGCTACCAAACTTCTCCATGAAAAGAATGGTGTAACTCTGTGAGATGATTTCACACATCACAAAGAAGATTCTCAGAATACAACATTATATATTTTATCTGAGGATGTTTCCATTGTCACTGCAGGCTTCAATGCGATTCAAAATATCCATTCTCAGATTCCCCGAAAACACTGTAACAAAAAGTGACCCTAGAAAAGGATTGTAGACCTCTGTGAGATGAATTAAGACATCACATACGAGTTTCTCAGTAAGCTTCTTTTTGTATTTTATCTGAGGATATTTCTTTTGTGACCATAGGCTTCAATGCACTCCAAAATATCCCTTTGCAGATTCCACAAACATAGTGTCAGCAAACTACTCCATAAAAAGAATGGTGTAACTCTGTGAGATGAATTCACACATCAAAAAGGACTTTCCCACTGTGCTTCTTCCTAGTTTTTATCTGAGGATACTCCCTTTGTCACCATAGGCTTCAATCTGATCCAAAATATCCCTTCTCAGTTTCCCCAAAAATGGTGCTACCAAACTGTTCCATTAGAAGATTCGTGTAACTCTGTGAGATGAATTCACGAATCACAAAGCAATTTATCAGAGAGTTTCTTTCTAGTTTTTGTCTGAGAATGGTTCCTTTGTCAACATAAGCTTCAATGCACTCCCGAATATCCCTTTGCAGACTCCAAGAAAACAGTGTTAGCAAACTTCACAATGAAAAGAACATTTTAACTCTGTTGGATGAATTCACACATCACAAAGCAGTTTTTCAGTAAAGTCTTTCTAGTTATTATCTGAGGATATTTCCTTTTCCACAATACGCCTCACTGCGCTACTAAATATCTGTTTGCACATTCCACGAAAACGGTGTTAGCAAAGAGCTCCATGGAAAAAAATGTGTAACTCTGTGAGATGAGTTCACACATGACAAAGAAATTTCTCAGAAAGCTTCTTTCTAGTTTCTCTATGAAGATATTTTCTTTGCCACCATAGGATTTAATGCGCACACTGAGACGAGCGTGCCCTCAGGGGAGCGCGCACTCAGAGGAGCACACACACAGTGTAGAGCACACTCAAGAGAGCACGCACTAAGGGAAGCACACACTCAGGGTAGTGCACTCAGGGGAGCGCACACTCAGAGGAGTGTGTGCTCAGGGGAGCAGGCACTCAGAGGAGCACACACTCGGGAGTGCATACTCAGGGGAGCCCACACTCAGACGAGCTCACACTCAGGGGAGTGCACACTCAGGGGAGTACACACTCAGAGTAGTGCACACTCAGGGGAGCGCACACTCAGGGGAGTACCCACTCAAGGGAGCACACACTCAGGAGAGTTCACACACAGAGGAGCACACACTCAGGGGGGAGCATATTCAGGGGACCACACACTCAGAGGAGTGTGCACTCAGGGGAGTGCACACTCGGAAAAGCGGGCACTCAGCGGAGCATACACTCAGCACAACGCACACTCTGGGGAATGCACAGTCATGGGAGCGCTCTCTCAGATGAGCATGCAATCAGAGAAGGACGTACTCAGAGGAGCACACACTCAGTGTAGAGCCCACTCAGGAGAGCGTACACTCAGGGATGCGCATGCTCAGGGGAGCGCACACTCAGGGGAGTGCAAACTCAGGGGAGTACACACTCAGACGAGCGTGCACTCAGGAGAGCAGGTAATCAGAGAAGCGCACACTCAGGGGAGTGCACAATCAGGGGAGTCAACACTCAGATGAGCGTGCACTCAGGGGAGCATGCACTCAGAGGATTGCACTCTCAAGGGAGAGCGCACTCACGTGAGCATACACTCAGGGGAGTGCACACTCAGGGGAGCCCACACTGAGACGAGCTCACACTCGGGAGTGCACACGCAGGGGAGTGCATGCTCAGGGGAGCGCACACTCAAGGAGAGTTCACTCAAGGGAGCAGGCACTCAGAGTAGCGCACACGCAGGGGAGTGCTCAATCAGGGGATCTCACACTCAGACGAGGGTGTCCTCAGGGGAGCAGGCACTCAGAGGAGCGCACACTCAGGGGAGTGCACAATCAGGGGAGCCTACACTCAGACGAGCATGCATTCAGGGTAGAACACACTCCGAGGAGCACTCACTCATGGTAGAGCACACTCCGGGAAGCGCACACTCAGGGAGCACACACTCAGGGGAGCGCACACCCATGGGAGTGCAAACTCAGGGGAGCGCACACTCAGATGAGCTAATACTCAGGGGAGGGCACACTCAGATGAGCGTGCCCTCAGGGAAGCTTGCACTCAGAGGAGCGAACGCTTGGGGGATTGCACATTAACGGGAGCGCACACCCAGACAAGCGTGTACTCAGGAAAGCGCAGACTCAGGGGAGCGCTCACTCAGGGGAGCACACACTCAGACGAATGTGCACTCAGGGGAGTGCACACTCAGAGAAGTGCTGACTCAGGGGAGTGCACACTCAGGAGAGCACATACACAGGGGAGTGCACACTAAGCGGAGTGCACACTGAGGGGAGAGCACATTTAGGGGAGCGCACACTCAGGGAATCCCACACTCAGGGCAGTGCACATACAGGGGAGTGCACACTCAGGCGAGCGCACAATCAGGAGAATGCACACTCAGGGGAGCGCACACTCAGGGGAGTCCTCAATTAGATGTGCACACACTCAGGGGAGTGCACACTCAGCGGTGTCCACACTCATTTGAGAGCACACTTAGTGGAGCGCATGCTCAGGGGAGCGCACACTCAGGAGAGCGCACACTCAGCGGAGAGCACACTCATACGAGCTTGCACTCGGGAGTGCACACTCGGGGAGCCCACACTCAGGGCAGTGCACACTCCGGGGAGTGCTCACTCAGACGAGCACACACTCAGACAAGTGCACAATCAGGGGAGCACAGATTCAAATGAGATCATACTCAGGGGAGCCCACACTCAGGAGACCACACACTCAGGGCAGTGCTAACTCCGGGGAGCGTGCACTCAGGGGAGCGTGAACTCAGGGTAGTGCTCACTCAGGGGAGCCTGCACACAGGGGAGGGCACACTCAAGGGAGTGTGCACTCAGGGGAATGAGCACTCAGGGGAGCATACACTCAGACAAGTGCACACTCATGGGAGTGCACACTCAGGGAAGCGCACACTCAGGGGAGTACTCACTCAGGGGAGCACACACTCAGGGGAGGGCACACTCAAGAGAGCACACATTAGGGGAGTGCACTCTCAAATGAGATCACACTCAGGGGAGCCCACACTCAGAGTAGTGCTCACTCAGGGGAGTGCACACTCAAGGGAGCGTGCACTCACATGAGCACTCAATCAGCGGAGCACGCACTCAGGGGAGTGCACTTTCAGGGGAGCACACACTCAGGGGAGAGTGCACTCAGGAGTGAGCGCACTCAGGGGAGCGCACACTCAGGGGAGTGCACTCGCAGGGGAGTGATTGCTCAGGGGAGTGCACACTCAGGAGAGCGTGCACTCAGGGGAGTGCACACCCAGCAGAGTGCACACTCAGGGGAGAGCTCACTTAGCGGCGTGCACACTCACATGAGCGTGCACTCAGGGGAGTGCACACTAAGTGGAGCCCACACTCAGGACAGTGCACCCTCAGGGAAGTGCACACTCAGGGGAGTGCACCTTCAGATGAGTGCGCACTCAGGGGAGTGCACACTCAGGGGAGAACACTCTCAGGGGAGCGCACACTCAGGGGAGGGCACACAAAGGGGAGCGCACACTCAGACGAGCATGCACTAGGGCGAGTGAACACTCAGAAGTGTGCTCACTGAGGGGAGTGCACACTCAGGGGAGCGAACACTCAGGGGAGTGCACACTCAGATGTGCGCACACCCAGAAGAGTGCACAATCAGGGGAGCGCACACTCAAATGAGATCAAACTCAGGGGAGCCCACACTCAGGAGAGTGCACACTCAGGGGAGTGCTCTCTCAGGGGAGCGTTCACTCTGAGGAGAGCGCACTCAGGAGAGAGCGCACTCAGGGGAACGCACACTCAGGGAAGAGCACACTCAGGGGTGCGCACACTCAGGCGAGCGCGCACTCAGAAGAGTGCACACTCAGGGGAGCGCACACTCAGGGGAGAGCCACTTAGGGGAGTGCACACTCAGGGGAGCGCACACTCAGGGGAGTGCACACTCAGATGAGCACACACTCAGATGAGCATGCACTCAGGGGAGTGCACACTCAAGGGAGAACCTACTCAGCGGAGCACACACGCAGAGGACTGCACATTCAGGGAAGCGTACACTCATGGGAGAGCACACTTAGCGGAGCGCACACTCATAAGAGCGTGCATTCAAGGGAGTGCGCACTAAGGGGAGCCCACACTCAGGGCAGTGTACACTCAGGGGAGCACACACTCAGATGAGCGTGCACACAGAGGAGTGCACACTCAGAGGAGTGCACGCTCAGGGGAGGGCACACTCAGGGGAACGTGGAGCGCACACTGAAACAAGCTCACACGCAGAGGAGCACACACTCAGGAGAGCACACACTCAGGGGAGTGCACGATCAGGTAAGCACAGACTCAGATGAGCGTGCACTCAGGGGAGTGCGCACTCAGTTGAGCGTGCACACAGGGAAGCAAGCACACAGAGGAGCGAATATTCAGGGAAAGGCACACTCAGATGAGGGTGTACTGAGGGGAGCATACACTCTAGAGGAGCACACACTCAGGGAGTACAGACTCAAGGGAGCGCTCACTCAGAGGAGTGCACACTCAGGGAAGCACACACTCAGGTGAGTGCACAGTCAGGGAAGTGCACACTCAGGAGAGTGCACACTCAGGTGAGCGCACAATCAGGGGAGTGCACACTCAGAGGAGTGCTCACTCAGGGGAGTGCTCACTCAGGGGAGTGCACACTCAGGAGAGCGCACACTCAGTGGAGTGCACACTCAGCGGAGTGCGCACTCAGGAGAGAGCACACTTAGTGGAGCTCACACTCAAACGAGTGTGCACTCAGGGGAGTGCACACTAAGGGGAGCCCACAATCAGGGCAGTGTACACTAAGGAGAGTGCACATTCAGGGGAGTGAACCCTCAGAGGAGCACGCACAGAGGCGAGCGCACACTCAGGGCAGTGCACACTCAGGGGAGTGAGCACTAGGAGGAGTGCTCACTCAGGGGAGTGCACATGCAGGGTAACGCACACTCAGGTGAGCGCACACTCAGGGGAGTGTACTCTCAAATGAGACCATACTCAAGGGAGCCCACACTCAGGAGAGGGCACACTCAGGGGAGCCCACCCTCAGCGGAGTGCACACTAAGGGGAGAGTACACTTAGCAGAGTGCACGCTCATATGAGCGTGCACTCAGGGGAGTGCACACTCAGAGGAGGGCTCACTCAGGGAAGTGCACACTCCGACGAGCAAAAACTCAGACAAGCACATACTCAGAGGAGCATACGCTCAGGGGAGTGCACATTCAGGGACGTGCACACTCAGGGGAGCGCACACTCAGGTGAGCGCACACTCAGGGGAGTGCACTCTCAAATGAGATCAAACTCGGGGGAGTGCACACTCATAGGAGTGCTCACCTAGGGGAGTGCACACTCAGGGGAGAGAACACTCAGGAGAGTGCACACTCAGGTGAGCGTATTCTCAGGGGAGTGCACACTCAGGGGAGTGCTCACTCAGGGGAGCGCACACTCAGGGGAGTGCACACTCAGGGGAGTGCACACTCAGGGGAGTGCACACTCAGTGGAGTGCACACTCAGGGTGAAGCACACTTAGTGGAAGGCACACTCATACGAGCATGCACTCAGCGGAGTGCACACTAAGGGGAACCCACACTCAGGGCAGTGCACACTCAGGGGAGTGCACACTCAGAGGTGTGCTCACTCAGGGGAGTGCACACTCAGGGGAGCTCACACGCAGGTGAGCGTATACTCAGGGGAGTGCACTCTTAAATGAGATCATACACAGGGGAGCCCACACTCAGAAGAGTGCACACTCAGGGAAGCACGCACTCAGGGAAGCTCTCACTCAGGGGAGCGCGCACTCAGGGGAGAGCGCACTCAGGGGAGAGCACACTCAGGGGAGCACACACTCAGATGAGTGTGCACTCAGGGGAGTGCACACTCAGGGGAGAACACACTCAGGGGTGCACACACTCAGGGGAGTGCACACTCAGGGGAGCGCACACTCCAACAAGCGTGCACTCAGGAGAGTGCACACTTAGAGGAGTGCTCACTCAGGGGAGTGCACACAAAGGGGAGTGCACACTCAGGAGAAGTGCACACTCAGGGGAGCCCACACTCAGGGCAGTACACAATCAGGGAAACGCACACTCAGTCAAGTGCACACTCAGAGGAATGCGCACTCAGGAGAGTGCACACTCAGATGAGCGCACAATAAGGGGTGTGCACACTCAGGGGAGTGCTTACTCAGGCGAGTGCATACTCAGGGGAGTGCACACTCAGAGAAGTGATCACTCAGGGGAGTGCACACTCAGCGGAGTGCACACTCAGGGGAGAGCACACTTAGCGTTGCGCACACTCATAGGAGCATGGACTCAGGGGAGTGCACACTAAGGGGAGCCCACACTCAGGGCAGTACACACTCAGGGGAGTGCGCACTCAGGGGAGTGGACCCTCAGGGGAGCCTACACTGAGGGCAGTGCACACTCAAGGGAGTGCACACTCAGGTGAGCGAATACTCAGATGAGTGCGCACTCAGGGGAGTGCACACTCACGGAAAACACACTCAGGGGAGTGCTTACTCAGGGAAGGCACACTCAGAGGAGTGCTCACTCTGGGGATCGCACACTCAGGGGAGCGCACATTCAGGGGAGTGCACTCCCAGATGAGATCATGCTCAGGGGACCCCACACTCAGGGGAGTGCACACTCAGGGGAGCGCGCACTCAGGGGAGCACTCACTCAGGGGAGCGTGCACTCAGGGGATTGCACTCTCAGGGGAGCGCACATTCAGGGGAGAGGGCACTCAGGAGACAGCAAACTCAGGGGAGCACACACTCAGGGGAGTACACACTCAGGGGAGCGCACACTCAGAGGAGCACTCACTGAGGGAGTGCACAATCAGAGGAGTGCTCACTCAGGAGAGTTCACACTCAGGGGTGCGCACACTCAGCGGAATGCACACTCAGGGGAGAGCTCACTTAGGGGAGTGCACACTCAGGTGAGTGCACACTCAGGAGAGTGCACACTCAGTGGAGAGCACGCACATACGAGCTTGCACTCAGGAGAGTGCACACTCAGGGGAGCCCACACTCAGGGCAGGGCACACTCAGGGGAGTGCACACTCAAATGAGATCATACTCAGGGTAGCCTACACTCAGGAGAGTGCACACTCAGGACAGTGTACACCCAGGGGAGCACACACTCAGACGAGTGTGAACACAGGGGAGCACGCACTCAGAGGAGCACATACTCAGTGTAGAGCACACTCAGGGGAACGCAAACACAGGGGTGTGCACGTTCAGGAGAGTGCACACTCACATGAGTGCGCACTCAGGGGAGTGCAAACTATGGGGAGTGGACACTCAGGGGAGCACACTGTCAGACAAGCATGCACACAGGGGAGCACACACTCAGAGGAGTGCACACTCAGGGGAGTGCACACTCTGGGGAGCGCACACTCAGAGGAGCACACACTCAATGCAGTGTGCACTCAGGGGAGCTCACACTCAGGGCAGTGCACAATCAGCAGAGTGCACACTCAGGAGAGTAAACACTCAGATAGGTGCACACTCAGGGGAGTGCACACTCAGATGAGCCCCCACTCGGGAGTGCACACTCAGAGGAGTGCACACTCAAGGGAGAGCACACTCAGGGAAGCACACACTCAGGAGAGTGCACAGTCAGGGGAGCGTGCACTCAGGAGAGCACGCATTCAGGGGAGCACGGACTCAGGGGAGCGTGCACTCAGGTGAGTGAGCATTCCTTGGAGTGCCCACTCAGGGGAGAGCACACTCAGGGAAGTGCACACTCCAGAGGGCACACAGCGGAGCGCACATTCAGGGGTGTTCACACTCAGGGGAGTGCACACTGAGACAAGCACGCACTCAGGGGAGTACATACTCAGAGGAGTGCACACTCAGGGGAGAGCACACTCAGGAGAGCATACACACAGGGTAGCTCACACTCAAATGAGCTCACACTCGGGAGCACAAAGGAGAGTGAACACTCAGGGGAGCATGCACTCAGGGGAGTGCTCACTCAGGGGAGTGCTCACTCAAGGAAACATGCACTCAGTGCAGGGCACATCAAGGGAGTGCAGACTCAGGGAAGTGCACACACAGTGGAGTGCCACCTCGGGAGATTTCACTCTCAGGGGAGCACGCACTCATTGTAGTGCACACTCAGGAGAGCAAATACTCAGAGGAGCGAATACTTAGGCAAGTGCACACTCAGAGGAGCACACACTCGGGATTGCATGCTCAGGGTTGTGCACACTCAGACGAGGGCGCACTCAGGGGAATGTACACACAGAAGAGCACGCACTCAGGGGAGCTCTCACTCTGGGGAGTACACACTCAGGGGAGCGCACGCTCAGATGAGTGTGCACTCAGGGGTAGCACATACTCAGAGGAGCACACACTCAGGGGAGTGCACACTCAAGGGAGAACACACCCAGGGGACTGCACACTCATGGGAGCACACACTCAGGGCAGTGCACACTCAGGGGTGTGCACACTCAGGGGAGCACACACTCAGATGAGCACGCACTGAGTGGAGTGCACAATCAGAGGAGTGCCCACCCAGGAGTGCACACTCAGGGAAGTGCACAAACAGGGGAGTGCACACTCAGGGGAGCACACATTCAGGGGAGTGCACACTCAGGGGAGCACACACTCAGATGAGCGTGCACACATAGGAGTGCACACTCAGAGGAGTGCACGCTCAAGGGAGGGCACACTCAGGGGAGCACACACTTAGGGGAGCGCACACTCAGGGGAGAACACACTCAGGGGAGCACACACTCGGGGGAGTGCTCACTCAGGGGAGTGCACACTCAGGCAAGCGCACGCTCAGGGGAGTTCACTCACAGGGGAGAACCCACTCAGGGGAGTGCACACTCATGGGAGCACACACTCAGACGTGTGCTCACTCAGGGTAGTGCACACTCAGGTCAGTGAACACTCAGGGGAGTGCTCACTCAGGGGAGCGCACACTCAGGGGAGTGCACACCCAGGTGAGCGCACACTCAGGGGAGAACACACTCAGGGGTGTGCACACTCAGGGCAGTGCACACTCAGGGGCATGCATACTCAGGGTAGCGAACACTCAGACGAGTGCGCACTTGGGGTGCGCACACTCAGGGGAGAACACACTCAGGGGAGCGCACCCTCGGGGGAGTGCACACTCAGGGTAGTGCACACTCGGGGGAGCATACACTCAGGGAAGTGCACACTTAGGGGAGCCCACACTCAGGGCAGTGCACACCCAGGGGAGTGCACACTCAGGCGAGGACACACTCAGGGGAGAGCAAACTCAGAGGAGTGCCCACAAAGGGGAGAGCACACTCAGGGAAGTGCACACTAAAGGGAGTGCACACTCAGGGGAGTGTTCATTCAGGGGAGTGCACATTCGGGAGCACACACTCAGACGAGCATGCACTCAGGGGAGTGCACACTCAGTGGAGTGCACACTCAGGGGAGAGAATGCTCAGGGGAGCACTCACTCCTGGGAGTGCACACTCAAATGGGATCACAATCAGGGAGCACACACTCAGGAGAGTGCACACTCAGGGAAGTGCACACTCAGGGGAGGGCACACTCTGGGGAGCGTACACTCAGACAAGCATGCACTCATGGGAGCACGCACTCAGAGGAGCAAATACTCAGGGGAGTGCACACTCAGAGGTGTGAATACTCAGGGAAGGGCACACTCAGACGTGGGTGCACTGAGGGGAACATACACTCAGAGGAGCGCACACTCTGGGGAGTGCACGCTCAGGGGAGCACACACTCAGACGAGCGTGCACTCAGGGGAGCAAGCACTCAGAGGAGTGCGCACTCAGGGGCGTGCACACTCAGGGGAGTGCACACTAAGGGGAGTGTGCACTCAGGGGAGCATGCACTCAGAGGAGTCCACACTCAGGGGAGTCCACATTCAGGGGAGAGCACACTCAGGGGAACACACACTCAGCGGAGTGCCCACTCAGGGGAGAGCACACTCAGGGAAGCGCAAACTCAGGGAAGCGCACACTCAGGGGAGTACACACTCAGGGGAGGGCACATTCAGGGGAGAGCACACTCAGGGAAATGCACACTCAGACTAGTGCACACTCAGGGGAGTGCACAGAGGAGTACACACTCAGGGGAGAGCCCACTCAGGGGAGTGAACATGCAGGGGAGCGAACACTCAAATGAGATCACACTCAGGGGAGCACACACTCAGGAGAATGCACACTCAGGGGAGCACGCACTCAGGGGAGGGCACACTCAGGGGACTGCTCACTCAGTGGAGTGCACACTCATGGGAGGGCACACTCAGGGAAACGTGCACTCAGGGGAGTGAGCACGCAGGTCAGCGTACACTCAGGGGAGCACACATTCAGGGCAGTGCTCACTTAGGGGAGCGCACACTCAGAGGAGCGAATACTCAGGGGAGGGCACACTCAGACGTGGGTACACTGATGGGAGCATACACTCAGAGGAGTGCACACTCTGGGGAGTGCACACTCAGGGGAGCACGCACTCGGGTGTGCACACTCAGGGGAGCGCACACTCAGACGAGCGTGCACACAGGGGAGCACACATTTAGGGGAGCATGCACTCAGGGGAGCACACACTCAGGGGAGGGCACACTTAGATGACCGTGCACTTAGGGGAGCATGCACTCAGAGGAGCACACACTCAGGGGAGTGCACACTCAGGGGAGTGCACACTCAGGGGAGTGCACACTCTGGGGAGCACACACTCAGGTGAGCATGCACTCAGGGGAGCATGCACTCAGGTGAGCACACACTCAGAGGAGCGCACACTCAGAGAAGCGCACACTCACAGGAGCACCCTCTCAGACAAGCGCACACTCAGATAAGCGCACACTCAGAGGGCCTCACACAGATGAGTGCACACTCAGAGGAGCTCACACTCAGGGGGTTCGCCCACTCAGAGGAGCTCACATTCAGACGAACACACACTCAGAGGAGCTCACAATCAGAGGAATGCAGACTCATAGGAGCTCTCACTCAGACGATTGCACACCCAGGGTAGCGCACACTCAGAGGAGATCACACTCATAGGAGCACACACTCAGATGAGCGCACACTTAGAGGAGCGTTTGTTTTGTTCTTGTTTGTTTTAAGCAAACTCTGGGTTGATTTTAAAAGAAAGTAGGCTATCTCAACCTCATACCACCCCACCACCTGAGTTGTATACTGATAATTCTCTTGTTAAAAAACCGAGCGATTGCATTGGGATGTAATTTTATTATTGCTGGGCATCTGGGCATCATTTAATAGGTGCTTTGAAATTTTTTAAAGTGCCTGATAATAGAGTCATGATAGAGAAGTGTTCCTTGGATGTGTACAGTAGTATTGTAGCCCCTGGAATTTTGGAGTTAGCCATCGTCTGTACCAACCACACATTCTCCCACCCCATTTTCAGCTGAGGAAACAGGTTTGGAAAAGATTTGTTCAAAGACTCACAGCTGTGAGGAAGAGGGTCAGCATTAGGATTAAAATCAAGAGCCAAGTGGATGAGTCTTCAATGAGCATGTTCAGATTGAGGGGGCGAAGCATCATCAGGCCCCAGTGGGTTGTCAGGATCTGCAAACGTTCACAAGTGATTATCATCAGTGTAATCCCCATGGCAATGTAGCAAAGTGCCTGCCGTAACTGGATGAGAATGATGATTATGCTAGAGAAAGAAAGAAACTCCTAGGGACAGCTTGATTGAGGAGGGGTTGTTATGCTTGTCGCCTCACAGTGTAGGACACGTCAGTATAATCTCAGGGGATGAGCTACTGGGATGATCAATCAAAGATACTTTGTTTATAGCTTATCAGACCGATAACTCAAAAAGGTAGGGTATTCAATTAGGAAAAGAGGATATCAAATTGTCCCAGTTTGCAAACGACATGATAGTATATTTAGAATACCCCATCGTCTCAGCCCAAAATCACCTTAAGCTGACAAGCAACTTCAGCGTAGACTCAGGATTCAAAATCAATGTGCAAAAATCACAAGCATTCTTATATATCCATAACAGACAAATATAGAGCCAAATAATGAGTGAACTCTCATTCCTGATTGCTACAAAGAGAATAAAATACCTAGGAATCCAACTTACAGGGGATGTGATGGACCTATTCAAGGAGAACTACAATCCACTGCTTGATGAAATAAAAGAGGACACAAACAAATGGAAGAACATTCCATGATCATGGATAGGAAGAATCAATATCATGATGGCCATACTGCCCTAGATAATTTACAGATTCAATGCCATCCCATTCAAGCTACCAATGATTTTCTTCACAGAATTGGAAAAACGATTTTAAAATTCATATGAAACCAAAACAAGAACCTGCATTGCCAAGATAATCCTAAGCCAAAAGAATAAAGCTGGAGGCATCACGCTACCTGACTTCAAACTATACTACAAGGCTACAGTAACCAAAATAGTATGGTACTGGTACCAAAACAGAGATATAGACCAATGGAACAGAACAGAGGTCTCAGAAATAACATCACATATCTACAACCATCTGATCTTTGAGAAACCTGACAAAAACAAGAAATGGGGAAAGGATTCCCTATTTAATAAATGTCGCTGGGAAAACTGGCTAGCCATATGTAGAAAGCTGAAACTGGATCCCTTCCTTAAACCTTATACAAAAATTATTTCAAGATGGATTAGAGACTTAAATGTTAGTCCTAAAGCCATAATAACCCTAGAAGAAAACCTGGGTAGTAGCATTCAGGACATAGACATAGGCAAATCTTCTTGAAAAAAACACCAAAAGTAATGAAAATAAAAGCCAAAATAGACTAATGGGATCTAATTAAACTAAAGAGCTTCTGCACAGCTAAAGAAACAACCATCAGAGTGAACAGGCAACCTACAGAATGGGACCAGACCAGAACAAACCGGATCAAACCGATGAAACCGGACCAAACTGGACCAAACCGGACCAGACTGGATCAGACCACACCAAACCGGACCAGACCAGACCAAACCTAAGCAGACCGGATCAAACCAGATCAAACTGGACTGGATCAGACCAGACCAAACTGGACCAGACCAGACCAGATCAGACCACACCAAACCGGACCAGACCAAACCAGATCAAACCGGACCAGACCAGATGAGACCAGATCAGACCACACCAAAGCAGACCTGACCAGACCAAACTGGACCAGACCAGACAAGACCAGATCAGACCCCACCAAACCGGAACAAACTGGACCAAACTGCACCAAACTGAACCAGACTGATTCAAACCACATCAAACAGGAACAGATGGGACCAGACCGGACCAGACCCAGACCAAACTGGACAAGACCGAACCAGACCGGATCAAACCAGGTCAAACCGGCTCAGACCGGAACAAACTGGACCGAACATGACCAAAGCGGACCAGACCAGATGAGACCAGACGAGACCAGACCAGACCAACTGGACCATACCGGATAAGACCACACCAAACTGGACCAGACCAGACCAAACCGGACCAAATTGGACCAAACCGGACCATACCGGACCAAACCGGATTAAATCGGACGAAACCAGAGCGAACCGCACCAAAGCGGATCAGACCACAACAAACTGGAAGAGACCAGACCAGACCAACTGGACCAGACGAGACAAGACCATATCAGACCAAACTGGACCAGACCAGACGAGAACAGATCAGACTAGACCAAACTGGATGAGACCAGATCAGACCGGACCAAAACAGACCAGACCAGACCAAACCGGAAGAAACCAGACCATACCAAGACAAACCGGACCAGAGCAGACCAAACTGGACGAAACCATACCAAACCGAACCAAACCAGAGCAGACTAGACCAAACAGGAAGAAACCAGACCAAACCGAACCAAAACGGATTGGACCAGACCAAACCGGACCAGACCAGATGAGACCATATCAGACCAAACTGGACTAGACCAGACCACACTAAACCGGAACAGACCAGACCAGACTAAAGCTGACCAGACCAGAACAGACTAAACCGAACCAGATCAGACCAGACCAAACCGGACTAAACCAGACCAGACTGAACCGGACCAGTCCAGACTAGACCAAACTGGACCAGACGAAACTAAACCAGATCAGACTAGACTAGAACATAACAGACTAGACCGGACCAGACAAGACGAGACAAGATCAGACTAGACCAAACCAGACCAGACCAGACCAAACCGGACAAGACCAGACCAGACCGGTTCAGACTGGATCAAACCGGATAAAACCGGATCGTACCGGAACAAACTGGAACAGACCAGATCAAACCGGATCAAACTGGATCAGACCGGATCAAAATGGATAAAACCGGATCAGACCACGTCAAACCGGATCGGACTGCATCAAACCGGATCAGACCGCATCAAACCAGATCAAGCCAGATAAAACCGGATCGGACCGCATCTAACCGGATCAGACCGGATTGGAAAAAATCACACTGGATAAAACCGGATTGGACCGGATCAAACAGGATAAGACTGCAACAAAACGGATCAAACCGGATCAGACCGGATCAAGCCGGATACAAACGGACAAGACCGCATCAAAACGGACCAGACCGCGTCAAACTGGAACAGATGGGATCGGAAAGGATCAGACCAGATCAAACCGGATAAAACCAAATCAGACTGGATCAAACCGGAGTCTGAGGATGGGAGAGCACCACTTCCGGAGTTGCCAGGGCAGCATAGGAAAATTCCCAATCCACGCCTGCCGGGGCTGGATGGGGGACCCCTGCTGCCTGCGCGGCCTGGCTGGGCTGCAGTGGGGTGACGGCCCCTGCTCCCTTGCTCATGAAAGCCCCCGGTGGGAGTGTCCAGGGCGCGCAGGGCACGTGGGGCGCGGGAAGCCCCGTCCCCCACGCCCCGGGGAGGGCGAAGGCCACCGGCGAGGGAGCGGGGAGACCCCCGCCGGGGGCCGCGTCGCACAGGCCGCCTGCATGCGCTGGTGCCCCGGCACCCTGGCCTGGGTGCCTGGCCCTCCGGTTCTGAAACCAAATCTGAATCCGGGACTCCGGGAGGCCTGTCTCTCTGGCCAGCTCTTCCCGGGTGGCGATGCCCGGAAAGCGATCCTGCTGGAAGGCTCCCAGGAGCAGGGCGGTCTGGGACCGGGTGACGGTGGTCCGCTTTCGCCTGCCTTCCTGCGGGCCACGTTTCCCCGGCCAGGGCCGAGATTCCCGCCGGTGCTGCCTCAGCTGGCGTGATGTCTCGTTCTGAAACCAAATCTGGACCCTGGGCTCCGGAATGCCAATGGCCCGGGCCAGCTCTTCCCGGGTGGCGATGCCCGGGTACGGGTTCCGCTCGAAGCAGGCTCGCAGGGCCTCCCTCTGGCTCGGGGTCCAAACGAGTCTCCTTCGCCGTCCTCATCCTCGGGCCTCCGCCGGGAGGGCGCCATCGCCAGGTGTCGGGAGAGCCATCGCGGGGAGACCCGGCTGGAATTCCGCCGACAGACACGGGCAGAGAGAGGCCGGCGGGCTCCCGTGCCCCTCAGTCGGCCTGTGCAGGGCGAGCAGGTCCAACCAGGAGGACGGCCCAGCCGGCCAGCGGCCCTTATAAAGGCCCACAGGCTCCACCCCTTCAGGAATGCCTGAGGAGCCCAGCGCCTGCCCGCCCTCGGAAGCCGGGACCCACAGGGCCCAGGTCACTGTGGCCTGGGTGTGGGTGGGGCCGGAGAAGCCCGGGAAGTGGGGAGTGGGGTGGGGGGAGGGGGGAGGGGGCCGGGGGCGGGGAGCGGGCTTCGGGGGCTGGCTCTCTGGGCCTCTCCAGGGTTTCTGCGGGGACTGGAAGCCGCTCTCGGGGCTCCGAGGGCGTTTTCAGCAGGCAGAAGCCAGCCCGGAAGGGTGGAGTGGAGTATGGATCTGGACCCCCCGTGAGAGTCTTGAGGTTTCCGGGCCCTCTCTCCGCGAAGGAGGCCGAGCCCGTGGTTGTCGCCGTTGCCATCATAGGCTCACACACGCAGGTGTGTAGGTCGCGTTCACTTCCGCGCAGAAGGGCCGAGCGAAAGCCCGGAGAAAGACCATCCCCGGCGTCACGGCCTGACGGTGGAGGCCTGCATCATGCAACGTAGGGGGAGTCTCCACTGTGGCCCGCTCCGGAGACAGGCGAGTGGAGCAAAGACACGGTGCTGGCGCTCCACGCCTCCCTGGAAGGTTCTGGGTCTCCGCAGAGCTCGGGAATCAAACCGTCAACACGGTCAGGCTTCCGGGGGCTTCAGAGACGTGAGCAACCGGCCCCCTGGCAGACGGCAAAGCAAAGCAACTTGGAATCCCGATTCGTGCCTCACTCGTCCTGAGTGTGACTCCTGTGTGTACGGGGCTGCCCGCCTCGCGCTGCATTGCAGGGCTCAGCCTGGGGATGGGAGGTCTGTAAAGCATGCGGGTGAAAACCGGACGGCCACCCGAGCCTGGGTCTTTTGCCTCTGCGGACATGGCCCGTTCCTCGGGGAATGAGTGCCCCGCCGGCCGACGCGGCGGCCTTGGGCCCAGCCCTCTGCCTGCGCTGGGCGCTCGCCTGCTTCCCGGCGCGGGGGGGCGTGGGGGAGGGGTGGTCCTGTTGCTGCGGGAGGCCGGAGACTGCTTTTCCTCCCTGCCAGAGTCCCTCTGACCCTTGCTCCCTCCCGCCCCCCCGTCCCTCCGTCGCTCCGTCTTCCCCTCCGTTCCCCACTCCCTCCCTCTCTCCGTCCCTCCGTCCCTCCCTCCCTCCCTCCCTCCCTCCCTTCCAACGTCCGTCCTCCGCACATCCCCCGAGGTCTGGCTCTCATCTCTCCATGTCTGCCTGCCTTCCCCCCACCTGGAGCGGTCAGCATCCCGGGTTCGTGTGGGATCTGGGGTGTGCATGTAGCCGCCAGGTGCTCCATGGTGACAGCAGGGAGGCTGAAGGGGCACGGGTGGGCGAGTGACGGTGGAGCAGAGGCACAGAGGAGGCGAGCCGCCGGAGAGAGAGCAGGCCTGGACGCTGCCCGGGCCGGGTGTTTCGGGTCATGGAGGTCTCCAGCCAGCCGCCCAGTGCAGAACAGGGTGGTGGTGCTGGAGGTCGTGGTGGGGGTGGGGGTGGGGGTGGTGTGTTTGGGTGTGTGGGTGTGTGGTTGTGTGGGTGTGTCGCGGGGTGTGTGGGGGTGTGCGGGTGCGCGCGCGGGTGCGCGTGCGCTGTGCTGGGGAGTGGGGTGGGGTACCAAGCGGGGTCGGGTGGTGGAAAAGCATGAGAGCTCTGCAGGGTCCGCTCCCAGAGCCTAGGACGCTGCCCACACACCCGCGCATGCGCAGTAGACCGTCCCCCTCCTGGAACCTGGGCCGGCTCTGGAGTCTCCGGGATGCTCAGCTATCCTCAGTGTGGAGTCTCTGGCCGCCGCCGCCGCCGCCGCGCCCAGACCCGGAAGGCAGGAATGCCAGGCTGGTCAGCCCGGAGGGAAAACAGGCCTCTCCACACCGAGCCCGGTGCCCACCGCCAAAGGGAGGCCACCGCCCCGCCGCCGATCCCGTCCCAACCCCGGGTCGTAAAGCTCCTCCAGCAGAGCCCGGTATTCCTCCTCGCTGAGGAGTAGCGGTTCCAGCAAAGTGGGCTCTCCCACGTCCTGCAGCTCCGTCGGGGCCCCCATTTCTAGCAAAGGTTGCGCCTGCTGCAGAAACTCGGGGGTCTCCAGGAGCTCAGCCAGCAGGCTGGAGGGGAATGCAGACCAGCGCCCAGGCTCCACTTTGTGTTCTGTTAATGCATCTCACAGAGTTACAGCTTTCCCCTCAAGAAGCCTTTCGCTAAGACTGTCTTGTGGAATTTGCAAAGTGATATTTGGAAGCCCATAGAGGTCTATGGTGAAAATGAAATATCTTCCGGTAAAAACTGCAAAGAAGATTTCTGAGAAACTGCTTTATGTTCTGTTAATTCATCTCACAGAGTTACAGCTTTCCCCTCAAGAAGCCTTTCGCTAAGAATGTTCTTGTATAATTTGCAAAGTGATATTCGAAAGCCCATAGAGGGCTACGGTGAAAAACGAAATATCTTCAGTTAAAAACTGGAAAGAAGCTTTCTGAGAAACTGCTGTGTGTTCTGTTAATTCATCTCACAGAGTTACAGCTTTCCCCTCAAGAACCTTTTGCTAAGACTGTTCTTGTGGAATTTGCAAAGTGATATTTGGAAGCCCACAGAGGGCTATGGTGGAAAAGGAAGTATCCTAAGATAAAAATTGAAAAGAAGCTATCTGAGAATCTGCTTTGTGTTCTGTTAATTCATCTCATAGGGGTACAGCTTTCCCCTCAAGAAGCCATTCGCTAAGACTCTCTTGTGGAATTTGCAAAGTGATATTTGGAAGCCAATAGAGGGCTATGGTGAAAAACGAAATACCCTAAGATAAAAACTGAAAAGAAGCTGTCTAAGAAACTGCTTTGTGTTCTGTTAAATCATCTCGAAGGGTTACAGCTTTCCCCTAAAGAAGCCTTTTGCTAATACTGTTCTTGTGGAATTTACAAAGTGATATTTTGAGGCCCTTAGAAGGCTATGGTGAAAAAGGAAATAGCTTCAGTTAAAAACTGGAAAGAAGCTTTCTTAAAAAGTGCTTTGAGTTCTGTTAATTCATCTCAGAGTGTTTCAGCTTCCCCCTCAGAAAGCCTTTCGCTAAGACTGTTCTTGTGGAATTTGGAAACTGATATTTGGAAGCCCTTAGAAGGCAAGGGTGAAAAAGAAAATATCTTCAGTTAAAAACTGAAAAGAAGCTTACTGAGAAACTGCTTTGGGTTCTGTTAATTCATCTCACAGAGTTACAGCATTCCCTTCAAGTAGCCTTTCGCTAAGACTGTTCTTGTGGAATTTGCAAAGTGATATTTGGAAGCCCACAGAGGACTACGGTGGAAAAGGAAATATCCTAAGATAAAAATGGAAAAGTAGCTTTCTGAGAAACTGCTTTGTGTTCTGTTAATTCATCTCACAGAGTTACAGCTTTCCCCTCAAGAAGACTTTCGCTAAGACTGTTCTTGTGTAATTTCCAAAGTGATATTTGGAAGCCCATAGAGGGCTATAGTGAAAAAGGAAATATCTTGCGTAAAAACCTCAAAGAGGCTTTCTGAGAAACTGCTTTGTGTTCTGTTAATTCATCTTACAGAGTGACAGCTTTCCTCTCAAAAAGCCATTCCCTAAGACTGCTTTTGTGGAATTTGCAAAGTGATATTTGGAAGCCCATAGAGGGCTATGGTGAAGAAGAAAACATCCTATGATAAAAATTGAAAAGAAGCCTTTGGAGAAACCGCCTTGTGTTTTGTTAATGCATCTCACAGAGTTACAGCATTCCCCTCAAGAAGGCTTTCGCTAAGACTGTTGTTGTGGAATTTGCAAAGTGATATTTGGAAGCCCATAGAGGTCTACGGTGAAAATGAAATATCTTCCATTAAAAACTGCAAAGAAGATTTCTGAGAAACTGCTTTATGTTCTGTTAATTCATCTCACAGAGTTACAGCTTTCCCCTCAAGAAGCCTTTCGCTAAGAATGTTCTTGTATAATTTGCAAAGTGATATTCGGAAGCCCATAGAGGGCTACGGTGAAAAACGAAATATCTTCAGTTAAAAACTGGAAAGAAGCTTTCTGAGAAACTGCTTTGTGTTCTGTCAATTCATCTCACAGAGTTACAGCTTTCCTTTCAAGAAGCCATTCGCTACGACTGTTCTTGGGGAATTTGAAAAGTGATATTTGGAAGCCCATAGAGGTCTATGGTGAAAAGGAAACACATTCAGTTAAAAACTGGAAAGAAGCTTTCTGATAAACTGTTTTGTGTTCCGTTAATTCATCTCACAGAGTTACAGCTTTGCCCTGAAGAAGCCTTTCGCTAAGTCTCTTATTGTGGAATTTGCAAAGTGATATTTGGAAGCCCATAGAGAGCTATGGTGAAAAAGGAAATTTCCAAAGATAAAAACTGAAATGAAGCTTTCTGAGAAACTGATTTGTATTCTGTTAATGCATCTCACAGAGATACAGCTTTCCCCTCAAGAAGCCTTTCGATAAGACTGTTCTTGTGGAATTTGCAAAGTGATATTCAGAAGGTCATAGAGAGCTATGGTGAAAAAGGAAATATCTTCCGTTAAAAACTGGAAAGAAGCTTTCTGAGAAACTGCTTTGTGTTCTGTTAATACATCTCACAGAGTTACAGCTTTCCCCTCAAGAAGCATTTCGATAAGTCTGTTCTTGTGGAATTTACAAAGTGATATTTGGAAGCCCTTAGAGGGCTACAGTGAAAAAGGATATATCTTCCGTTAAAAACCGGATAGAAGTTTTCCGAGAAACTTCTTTGTGTTCTGTTAATACATCACACAGAGTTACAGCTTTCCACTCAAGAAGCCGTTCACTAAGAGTGTTCTTGTAAATTTGCAAAGAGATATTTGGTAGCTCATGGAGGGCTATGGTGAAAAAGGAAATATCTTCAGTTAAAAACTGCAAAGAAGATTTCTGAGAAACGGCTTTGTGTTCTGTTAATTCATCTCACAGAGTTACAGCTTTCCCCTCAAGAAGCCTTTCGCTAAGGCTGTTTTTGTGGAATTTGCAAAGTGATATTTGTAAGCCCATAGAGGGCTATGGTGTAAAAGGAAATATCTTCCGTTAAAAACTGAAAAGAAGCTTTCTGAGAAACTGCTTTGTGTTCTGTTAATTCATCTCAAAGAGTTACAGCTTTTCCCTCATGAAGCCTTTCGATAAGACTGTTCTTGTGGAATTTGCAAAGTGATATTTGGATGCCCATAGAGGGCTATGGTGAAAATGGAAATATCCTAAGATAAAATAGAAAAGAATCTATTGCGAAACTGCTTTGTGTTCTGTTAGTTCATCTAACAGAGTTTCAGATTAGCCCTCAAGTTACCCCACTAAGACTATTCTTTTGAAATTTGCAAATTGATATATGCAAACAGATAGAGGCCTATGGTGAAAAGGGAAATATCTTCCGTTAAAAACGGGAAAGAAGATTTCAGAGGAACTGCCGTGTGTTCTGTTAATACATCCACCGAGGTACAGTTTCCCCTCAAGAAGCCGTTCGCTAAGGCTGTTCTAGTGGAACTTGCAAAGTGATATTTCGAAGCCCATAGAGGGCTTTGGTGAAAAAGGAAATATCTTCAGTTAAAAACTGGAAAGAAGCTGTATGAGAAACTGCCTTGTGTTCTGTTAATTTACCTTACAGAGTTACAGCTTTCCCCTCCAGAAGCCTTTCCCTAAGACTGTTCTTGTGGAATTTGCAAAGTGACATTTGGTAAAAGGCGAAAGATTTATACGATCTTAAGAGAAACCAGAGTATTGCAAACTGACACTTGGAAGCCCATAGAGGGCTGTGGTGAAAAAGGAAATATCTTCAGTTAAAAACTGGAAAGAAGCTTTCTGAGAAACTGCCGTGTGTTGGTGTAATACATCTCACCGAGTTGCAGCTTCCCATTCAAGAAGCCTTTCACTAAGTCTGTTCTTGTGGAATTTGCAATGTGATATTTGGAAGCCCATAGAGGCCTAAGGGGAAAAAGGAAATATCCTATGATAAAAAATTGAAAAGAAGCTTTCTGAGAAACGGCTTTGGGTTCTCTTAATTCATCTCACGGAGTTAGAGATTTCCCCTCAAGAAGCCTTTCGCTAAGACTGTTCTTGTGCGATTTGCAAAGTGATATTTGGAAGCCCATAGAGCGCTATGGTGAAAAAGGAAATTTCTTCAGTTACAAACTCTAAAGAAGGTTTCTGAGAAACTGTTTTGTGTTCTGTTAATTCGTCTCACAGAGTTACAGCTTTCCACTCCAGACGCCTTTCCCTAAGACTATTCTTGTGGAATTTGCAAAGTGATATTTGTAACCCCTAGAGGTCTATGTTGAAAAAGGAAATATCTTCAGTTAAAAACTGGAAAGAAGCTTTCTGAGAAACTGCTTTGTGTTCTGTTAATTCATCTCACAGAGTTACAGCTTTCCCCTACAGGAACCTTTCCCTAAGACTGTTCTTTTGGAATTTGCAAAGTGATACTTGGAAGCCCATAGAGGGCTATGGTGAAAAAGGCAATGTCTTCCGTTAAAAACTGGAAAGAACAGTTAGAAAGTCCGGAATGGGGAGGTAACCGCTTGAGCTAACTCCGACCCAATACCATAAAAATCCTAGAGGAAAACCTAGGTAGTACCATTCAGGACATAGGCATGGGCAAAGACTTCATGTCTAAAACACCAAAAGCAACGGCAGCAAAAGCCAAAATTGACAAATGGGATCTCATTAAACTAAAGAGCTTCTGCACAGCAAAAGAAACTACCATCAGAGTGAACAGGCAACCTACAGAATGGGAGAAAATTTTTGCAATCTACTCATCTGACAAAGGGCTAATATCCAGAACCTACAAAGAACTCAAACAAATTTACAAGAAAAAAACAAACAACCCCATCCAAAAGTGGGCAAAGGATATGAACAGACATTTCTCAAAAGAAGACATTCATACAGCCAACAGACACATGAAAAAATGCTCATCATCACTGGCCATCAGAGAAATGCAAATCAAAACCACAATGAGATACCATCTCACACCAGTTAGAATGGCGATCATTCAAAAGTCAGGAAACAACAGGTGCTGGAGAGGATGTGGAGAAATAGGAACACTTTTACACTGTTGGTGGGAGTGTAAACTAGTTCAACCATTATGGAAAACAGTATGGCGATTCCTCAAGGATCTAGAACTAGATGTACCATATGACCCAGCCATCCCATTACTGGGTATATACCCAAAGGATTATAAATTATGCTGCTATAAAGACACATGCACATGTATGTTTATTGCAGCACTATTCACAATAGCAAAGACTTGGAATCAACCCAAATGTCCATCAGTGACAGATTGGATTAAGAAAATGTGGCACATATACACCGTGGAATACTATGCAGCCATAAAAAAGGATGAGTTTGTGTCCTTTGTAGGGACATGGATGCAGCTGGAAACCATCATTCTCAGCAAACTATCACAAGAACAGAAAACCAAACACCGCATGTTCTCACTCATAGGTGGGAACTGAACAATGAGATCACTTGGACTCGGGAAGGGGAACATCACACACCGAGGCCTATCATGGGGAGGGGGGGGGGAGGGATTGCACTGGGAGTTATACCTGATGTAAATGACGAGTTGATGGGTGCAGCACACCAACATGGCACAAGTATACATATGTAGCAAACCTGCACGTTGTGCACATGTACCCTACAACTTGAAGTTTAATAATAATAAATAAATTTTAAAAAAAATAAAAAAATAAAAAAAAAACTGGAAAGAAGTTTTCTGAGAAACTGCCATGTGTACTGTTAATACACCTCACCGAGTTACAGCTTTCCGCTCAAGAAGCCTTTCGCTAAGACTGCTCTTGTGGGATTTGCAAAGTGATATTTGGAAGCCCATAGAGGGCTACGGTGAAAAAGGAAATATCTTCAGTTAAACTGTGGATAGAAGCATTCTGAGAAACTGCTCTCTGTTCTGTTAACTCATCTCACAGAGTTACAGCTTTGCCCTCAAGAAGCATTTTGCTAAGACTGTTCTTGTGGAATTTGCAAAGTGATATTTGGAATCCCATAGATTGCTATGGTGAAAACGGAAATATCTTCCGTTAAAAACGGGAAAGAAGCTTCCTGAGAAACTACTTTGTGTTCTGTTAATTCATCTCACAGAGTTACAACTTTCTCCTCCAGAAGCCCTCCGCAAAGACTCTTCTTGTGGAATTTGCAAAGTGATATTTGGAAGCCCATAGAGGGCTTTGGTGAAAAAGGAAATAACCTAAGATAAAAACTGAAAGGAAGCTTTCTGAGAAACTGCCTTGTGTTCTGTTAATTCATCTCACAGATTTACAGTTTTCCCCTCAAGAAGCCTTTCGCTAAGACTGTTCTTGTGCGATTTGCAAAGTGATATTTGGAAGCCCATAGAGCGCTATGGTGAAAAAGGAAATATCTTCAGTTAAAAACTGGAAAGAAGCTTTCTGACATACTGCTTTGTGTTCTGTTAATTCATCTCACAGAGTTACAGCTTTCCCCTTAAGAAGCCTTTCGCTAAGACTATCCTTGTGGAATTTGCAAAGAGATTATTGGAATCCCATAGAGGGCTATGGTGAAAAAGGAAATATCTTCCGTTAAAAACTGGAAGGAAGCTTTCTGAGCAACGCTTTGTGTTCCGTTAATTCATCTCACAGAGTTGCAGCTTGCCCCTCAAGAAGCCTTTGGCTAAGATTCTTCTTGTGGAATTTACAAAGTGATATTTGGAAGCCCATAGAGGGCTACGGTGAAAAAGGAAACATCTTCAGTTAAAATCTGAAAAGAAGCTTTCTGAAAACTGCTTTGTGTTCTGTGAGTTCATCTCACAGAGTTACAGCATTCCCCTCAAGAAGACTTTCGCTAAGACTGTTCTTTTGGAATTTGCAAAGTGATATTTGGAAGCCCATAGAGGGCTATGGTGTAAAAGAAAATATCTTCAGTTAAAAACTGAAAGGAAGCTTTCTGAGAAACTGCTCGGTGTTCTGTTAATTCATCTCACAGAGTTACAGCTTTCCCCTCAAGAAGTCTTTCGCTAAGACTGTTCTTGTGGAATTTGCAAAGTGATATTTGGAAGCCCAAAGAGGGCTATGGTGAAAAAGGAAGTATCCTAAGATAAAAACTGATAAGAAGCTTTCTGGTAAAGTGTTTTGTGTTCTGCTAATTCATCTCACAGAGCTACAGCTTTCCCCTCAAGAATCCTTTCTCTAAGACTGGTCTTGTGGAATTTGCAAAGTGATATTTGGCAGCACTTAGAGGGCTATGGTGAAAAAGGAAATATCTTTACTTAAAAACTGGAAAGAAGCTTTCTGAGAAACTGCTTTTTGTTCTATTAATTCATATCACAGAGTTACAGCTTCACCCTCAAGAAGCCTTTCGTTAAGACTCTTCTTGTGGAATTTGCAAAGTGATATTTGGAAGCCCATAGAGGGCTAAGGTGAAAAAGGAAATATCTTCAGTGAAAGACTGAAAAGAAGCTTTCTGAGAAACTGCTTTTTGTTTTGTTAATTCATCTCACAGAGTTGCAGCTCTCCACTCAAGAAGCCATTCGCTAAGACTGTTCTTGTGGAATTTCCAAGGTGATATTTGGAAGCCCATTGAGGCCAACGGTGAAAAAGGAAGTATCTTAAGTTAAAAACAGAAAAGCAGCTTTCTGAGAAACTGCTTCATGCTGTGTTAATTCATCTCACAGACTTACAGCTTTCTCCTCATGAAGCCGTTCACTAAGACTGTTCTTGTGAAATTTGCAAAGTGATATTAGGAAGCCCAAAGAGGGCTATGGTGAAAAAGGAAACACCTTCCGTTAAAAACTGGAAAGAAACTTTCTGAGAAACTTCTTTGTGTCCTGTTAATTCATCTCACAGAGTTACAGCTTTTCCCTCAAGAAGGCTTTCGCTAAGATTGCCTTTGTGGAATTTGCAAAGTGATATTTGGAACCCCATAGACGACTATGGTGAAAAAGAAAATATCTTCAATTAAAAACTGCAAAGAAGATTTCTGAGAAACTGCTTTGTGTTCTGTTAATTCATGTCACAGAGTTACAGTTTTATCCTCAAGAAGCCTTTCGCTTACACCGTTCTTGTGGAATATGAAAAGTCATATTTGGAAGCCCGTGGAGTGTTATGGTGAAAATGAAATATCTTCCGAATAAAACTGGAAAGAATTTTTCTGTGAACCTGCTTTGTGTTGTGTTAATTCACCTCACAGAGTTACAGCTTCCACCTCAAGAAGCCTTTCGTGAAGACTCTTCTTGTGGAATTTGCAAAGTGATATTTGGAAGCCCATAGAGGTGTATGGTGAAAAAGGAAATATCTTCCGTTAAAAACTGGAAAGAAGCTTTCTGAGAAACTGCTTAATGTTGTGTTAATTCATCTCACAGACTTACAGATTTCTCCTCAAGAAGCGTTTCACTAAGACTGTTCTTGTGAAATTTACAAAGTGATATTTGGAAGTCCCAGGAGGGTTATGGTGAAAATGAAATATCTTCAGTTAAAAACTGGAAAGAAGCTTTCTGAGAAACTGCTTTGTGTTCTGATAATTCATGTAACAGAGTTACAGCTTTCCCCTCAAAAAGTCATTCGCTAAGACTGTTCTTGTGGAATTTGCAAAGTGATATTTGGAAGCCCATAGAGGGCTATGGTAAAAAAGGAAATATATTCAGTTAAAAACTGCAAAGAAAATTTCTGAGAAACAGCCTTGTGTTCTGATAATTTATCTCACAGAGTTACAGCTTTCCCCACAAGAAGCCTTTCGCTAAGACTGTTCTTGTGGAATTTCCAAAGTAATATTTGGAAGCCCATAGTGGGCCATGGAGAAAAAGGAAATATCTTCATTAAAACTGAAAAGAAGGTTTCTGGGAAATTGCTTTGTGTTTTGTTAGTTCATCTCTCAGAGTTGCAGCTTCCCCCTCAAGTAGCTTTTCGCTAAGACTGTTCTTTTGGAATTTGCGAAGTGATATTTGGAAGCCCCTAGAAGGCTATGGTGAAAAAAGAAATATCCTAAAATAAAAACTGAAAAGAAGCTTTCTGAGAAACTGCTTTGGGTTCTGTTAATTCATCTCACAGTGTTACAGCTTTCGCCTCAAATAGCCATTCTCTAAGACTATTCTTGTGGAATTTGCAAAGTGATATTTGGAAGCCCATAGAGGGCTATGGAGTAAAAGGAAATATTCTAAGATAAAAACTGAAAAGAAGGTTTTTCAGAAACTGCTTTGTGTTCTGTTAATTCATCTCACAGAGTTACAGCTTTCCCCTCGAGAAGCCTTTCAATAAGACTGTTCTTGTGGAAGTTGCAAATTGATATTTGGAAGCCCATAGAGGGCTATTGTGAAAAAGGATATATCCTAAGATAAAAACTGAAAGGAGGCTTTCTGAGAAACGGCTTTGTGTTCTGTTAATTGATCTCACAGAGTTACAGCTTTCCCCTCAAAAAGCCATTCGCTAAGACTGTTCTTGTGGAATTTCAAAGTGATATTTCGAAGCCCATAGAGGACTATGGAGAAAAAGGATATATCCTAAGATAAAAACTGAAAAGAAGCTTTCCGAGAAACTGCTTTGTGTTCTGTTAATATCTCACAGAGTTACAGCTTTCCCCTCGAGAAGCTTTTCAATAAGACTGTTCTTGAGGAAGTTGCAAAGTGATATTTGGAAGCCCATAGATGTCTACGGTGAAAAAGGAAATATATTAAGATAAAAACAGCAAGGAAGCTTTCTGAGAAACTGCTTTGTGTTCTGTTAATTCATCTGACTGAGTTACAGCATTCCCCTCAAGAAGCCTTTCGGTAAGACTGTTCTTGTGGAATATTCAAAGTGATATCTGGAAGCCCATAGAGGGCTACGGTGAAAAAGGAAATATCTTCAGTTGAAATTTGGAAAGAAGCTTTCTGAGAAACTGCTTTGTGTTTTGTTAATTCACCCAACAGATTTACAGCTTTCCCCTCAAGAAGCCTTTCCCTAAGAATGTTCTTGTAGAATTTGCAAATTGATATTTGGAAGCCCATTGAAGGCTATGGTGAAAATGAAATATCTTTCGTTAAAAACTGGAAAGAAGCTTTCTGAGACTGCTTTTTGTTCTGTTAATTCATCTGACTGAGTTACAGCATTCCCCTCAAGAAGCCTTTCGGTAAGACTGTTCTTGTGGAATATTCAAAGTGATATCTGGAAGCCAATAGAGGGCTATGGAGAAAAAGGAAATATCTTCAGTTAAAAACTGCAAAGAAGATTTCTGAGAAGCTGCTTTGTGTTCTGTTAATTCATCTCAGAGAGTTATAGCTTTCTCCTCTATAAGCCATTCGCTAAGACTGTTCTTCTGGAATTTACAAAGTGATATTTGGAAGCCCATAGATGGTTATGATGAAAATGAAATATCTTTCGTTAAAAAATGGAAAGAAGCTGTCTGAGAAACTGCTTTGTGTTCTGTTAATTCATCTCCCAGAGTTACAGCTTTCCCCTCAAGAAGCCTTTCGATAAGGCTGTTCTTGTGGAATTTGCAAATTGATCTTTGGAAGCCCATAGAGGGCTATGATGAAAAAGAAAATATATTCCGTTAAAAACTTTAAAGAAGCTTTCTTAGAAAGTGCTTTGTGTTCTGATAATTCATCACACAGAGTTACAGTTTTCCCTTCAAGAAGCCTTTCGATAAGACTGTTCTTGTGGAATTGGCAAAGTGATACTTGGAAGCCTATAGATGGCTATGGTGAAAAAGGAAATATCTTCAGTTAAAAATTGGAAAGAAGATTTCTGAGAAACTGCTTTGTGTTCTGTTAATTCATCTCACAGAGTTACAGCTTTCCCCTCAAGAAGCCTTTCGATGAGACTGTTCTTGTGGAATTCGCAAGGTGATATTTGGAAGCCCATAGAGGGCTATGGTCAAAAAGGAAATATATTAAGTTAAAAACTGGAAAGAAGCTTTCTGAGCAACTGCGTTGTGTTCTGTGAATTCATCTCACAGAGTTACAACTTTCCCCTCAAGAAGCCTTTCACTAATACAGTTTTTCTGGAAATTACCAAGTGATATTTGGAAGCCCTTAGAGGGCTATGGTGAAGAAGGTAATATCTTCACTTAAAAACTGGAAAGAAGCTTTCTGAGAAACCGCTTTGTGTTCTGAAAATTTATCTCACAGAGTTACAGCTTTCCCCAAAAAATCCATTCGCTAAGACTGTTCTTGTGGAATTTGCAAAGTGATATTTGGAAGCCCTTAGAGTGCTATGGTGAAAAAGGAATTATCTTCAGTTAAAAACTGGAAAGGAGCTTACCGAGAAACTGCTTTGTGTTCTGTCAATTCATCTGACAGAGTTCCAGCTTTCCCCTCAAGAATTCGTAGACTAAGACAGTTCTCTTGAAAATTGGTAAGTGATATTTGGAAGCCCAAAGAGGGCTACGATGAAAAAGGAAATATCTTCAGTTAAAAACTGCAAAGAAGCTTTCTGAGAAACTGGTTTGTGTTCTGTTAATTCATCTCACAGAGTTACAGCTTTCCCCTCCAGAAGACTTTCACTAAGACTGTTTTTGTGGAATTTACAAAGTGGTATATGGAAGCCCATAGAGGGTTATGGTGAAAACGGAAAAACCTTCCGTTTAAAACTGTAAAGAAGCTTTCTGAGAAACTGCTTTGTGTTCTGTTAATTCATCTCACAGAGTTACAGCATTCCCCTCAAGAAGCCTTTCGGTAAGACTGTTCTTGTGGAATTTGCAAAGAGATATTTGGAAGTCCCTAGAGGGCTAGGGTGAAAAAGGAAATATCTTCAGTTAAAAAATGGAAAGAAGCTTTCTGAGAAACTGCTTTGGGTTCTGTTAATTCATCTCAGAGAGTTACAGCTTTCCCTTCAAAAACTTATTCTCTAAGACTGTTCTTGTGGAATTTGCAAAGTAATATTTGGAAGTCCATAGAGGTATATGGTGAAAAAGAAAATATCTTACGTTAAAAACTGGAAAGAAGCTTTCTGAGAAACTGCTTTGTGTTCTGTTAATTCATCTCACAGAGTTACAGTTTTCCCCTCAAGAAACTTTCCTCTAAGACTGTTCTCTCAGAATTGGCAAGGTGTTATTTGAAAGCCCATAGAGGGCCATGGTGAAAAAGGAAATATCCCAAGATAAAAACTGAAAAGAAACTTTCTGAGAAACTGCTATGTCTTCTGTTAATTCATCTCACAGAGTTACAGCTTTCCCCACAAGAAGCGTTTCGCTAAGACTTTTCTTGTGGAATTTGCAAAGTGATATTTGGAAGCCTATAGAGGGTTATGGAGGAAAAAGAAATATCCTAAGTTAAAAACTGAAAAGAAGCTTTCTGATAAACTGCTTTGTGTTCTGTTAATTCATCTCACAGAGTTACAGCTTTCCCCTCAAGAAGCTTTTCGCTAAGACTGCTCTTGTGGAATTTGCAAAGTGTAATTTGGAAGCCCCTCGAGGGCTATGGTGAAAAATGAAATATCTTCAGCTAAAAACTGGAAAGAAGCTTTCTGAGAAACTGCTTTGTGTTGTGTTAATTCATCTCACAGAGTTACATCCTCCCCTGAGGAAGCCTTTCGCGAAGACTGTTCTTGTGGAATTTGGAAAGTAATATTTGGAAGCCCATAGGGGCTATTGTGAAAAAGGAAATATCTTTAGTTAAAAACTGCAAAGCAGATTTCTGAGAAACTGCTTTGTGTTACGATGGTTCATCTCACAGAGTTACAGCTTTCCCCACAAGAAGCCTTTCGCTAAGACTGTTCTTGTGTAATTTGCAAAGTGATATTTGAAAGCCCTTAGATGGCTACGGGGAAAAAGGAAATATCTTCTGTTAAAAACTGGATAGAGCTTCTGAGAAACTGCTTTGTGTTCTGTTAATACATCTCACAGAGTTACAGCTTTCCCCTCAAGAAGCCTTTCACTAAGACTGTTCTTGTGGAATTTGCAAAGTGATATATGGAAGCCCATAGAGAGCTATGGTGAAAAAGGAAATATCTGTAGATAAAAATTGAAAAGAAGCTTTCTGAGAAACTGCTTTGTGTTCTGTTAATTCATCTCACAGGGTTACAGCTTTCCCCTAAAGAAGCCTTTTGCTAATACTGTTCTTGTGGAATTTATAAAGTGATATTTTGAAGCCCATAGAGGGCTATGGTGAAAAAGGAAATACCTTCAGTTAAAAACTGGAAAGAAGCTTTCTGAAAACGTGCTTTGTGTTCTGTTAATTCATCTCAGAGTGTTACAGCTTCCCCCTCAGGAAGCCTTTCGCTAAGACTTTTCTTTTGGAATTTGGAAAGTGATATTTGGAACCACCAGAGGGCTATAGTGGAAACGGAAGTATCCTAGGATAAAAATTGAAAAGTTGCTTTCTGAGAAACTGCTTTGTGTTATGTTAATTCATCTCACAGAGTTACAGCTTCCCCCTCAAGAAGCCTTTCACTAAGATTGTTCTTGTGTAATTTGCAAAGTGATATTTGGAAGCCCATAGAGGGCTGTTGTGAAAAAGGAAATATCTTCACGTTGAATCTGGAAACAAGCTTTCTGAGAACCTGCTTTGTGTTCTATTAATTCATCTCACCGTGTTACAGCTTTCCCCTCTACAAGTCTTTCACTAAGACTTTCCTTGTGAAATTTGCAAAGCGATAATTTAAACTCATCGAGGGTTATGTTGAAAAAGGAGATATCTTCAGTTAAAAACTTCAAAAACGATTTCTGAGAAACTGCCTTGTGTTCTGTTAATTCATCTCACAGAGTTACAGCTTTCCCCTCAAGAAGTCTTTCACTAAGTCTGTTCTTGTGGAATTTGAAAAGTGATATTTGTAAGCCCATAAATGGCTACGGTGTAGAAGGAAATATCTTCCGTTAAAAATTGGATAGAAGTTTTCTGAGAAACTGCTTTGTGTTCTGTTAATACATCTCACAGAGTTACAGCTTTCCCCTCAAGAAGCCGTTCAATAAGACTGTTCTTGAGAAAATTGCAAAGCGATATTTGGAAGCCCATGGAGGGTTACGGTGAAAAAGGAAATATCTTCAGTTAAAAACTGGAAAGGAGCTTTCTGAGAAACTGCTTTGTGTTCTGTTAATTCATCTCACAGAATTAGAGCTTTCCCTTCAAGAAGCCTTTCGCTAAGACTGTTCTTGTGGAATTTGCATAGTGATATTTGGAAGCCCATAGAGGGTTATGGTGAAAAAGGAAGTATCTTCAGTTAAAAACTGGAGAGAAACTTTCTGAGAAACTGCTTTGTGTTCTGTTAGTTTATCTCACAGATTTACAGCTTCTCCCTCAAGAAGCCTTTCGCTAAGCCTGTTGTTGCGGAATATGCAAAGTGATATTTGGAGGCCCTTAGAGGGCTATGGTGAAAAAGGAAATATCTTCAGTTAAAAACTAAAGAGAACCTTTCTGAGAAACTGCTTTGTGTTCTGTCAATTCATCTCACAGAGTTACAGCTTTCACCTCAAGAAGCCATTCGCTAAGAGTGTTCTTGTGGAATTTCCAAAGTGATATTTGGAAGCCCATAGAGGGCTATGGTGAAAATGAAATATCATCCGTTAAAAGCTGCAAAGAAGATTTTCAGAAACTGCTTTATGTTTTGTTTAATCATCTCACAGAGTTACAGCTTTCCCCTCAAGAAGCGTTTCGATAAGACTGTTCTTTTGGAAATTACAAAGTGATATTTGGAAGCCCATGGAGGGCTGTGGTGAAAAAGGAAATATGCTCAGTTAAAAACTGGAAAGAAGCTTTCTGAGAAACTGTTTTGTGTTGTGTTAATTCCTATGACAGAGTTACACCTTTCCCCTCAAGAAGCCTTTCGCTAAGACTATTCTTGTGGAATATTCAAAGTGATATTTTGAAGCCCTTAGAGGGCTATGGTGATAAAGGAAATATCTTCAGTTAAAAACTGGAAAGAAGCTTTCTGAGAAACTGCTTTGTGTTCTGTTAATTCATCTCACAGAGTTACAGCTTTCCCCTCAAGAAGCCTTTCGCTAAGACTGTTCCTGTGGAATTTGCAAATTGATATTTGGAAGCCCATAGAGGCCTATGGTGAAAAAGGTCAGTTAAAAACTGGAGAGAAGCATTCTGAGAAACTGCTTTGTTTTCTGTTAATTCGACTCACAGAGTTACAGCTTCCCCCTCAAAAAGCTTTTCGCTAAGACTGTTCTTGCGGAATTTGCAAAGTGATATTTGGAAGCCCATAGAGGGCTACGGTGAAAAAGGAGATACATTCAGTTAAAAAATGAATAAAAGCTTTCTGAGAAACCGCTTTGTGTTCTGTTAATTCATCTCACAGAGTTACAGCTTTCCCTTCAAGAAGACATTCCCTAACACTGTTCATGTGGAATTTGTAAAGTGATATTTGGACGCCCACAGAGGGCTATGGTGAAAATGAAATATCGTCCGTTAAAAACTGCAGACAAGATTTCTGAGAAACTGCTTTTTGTTCTGTTAATTCATCTCACAGATTTACAGCTTTCCCCACAAGAAGCCTTACTCTAAGAATGTTCTTGTGGAATTTGCAAAGTGATATTATGAAGCCCACACAGGGTTATTTTGAAAAAGGAAATATCTTCAGTTAAAAACTGGATAGAATCTTTCTGAGAAACTGCTATGTGTTCTGTTAATTCATCTCTCAGAGTTGCAGCTTTCTCCTCAAGACGCCTTTCGCTAAGACTGTTCTTGTGGAATTTACAAAGTGATATTTGGAAGCCGAAAGAGGGCTATGGTGAAAAAGGAAATATCTTCAGTTAAAAACTGGAAAGAAACTTTCTGAGAAATTACTTTGTGTTATGTTAATTCATCTCACAAAGTTACTTCCTCCCATCCAGAAGCCTTTCGCTAAGACTGTTATTTTGGAATTTGAAAGAGATTTTTGGAAGCCCATAGAGGGATTTGTTGAAAAAAGAAATATCTTCTGTTAAAACCTGGAAAGAAGCTTTCTTAGAAACTGCTTTGTATTCCGTTAATTCATCTCAAAGAGTTACAGCTTTCCCATCAAGAAGCCGTTCACTAAGACTGTTCTTGTGAAATTTGCTACGTGAAATTTGGGAGCCCTTAGAGGGCTATGGTTAAATAGGAAATATCTTCAGGTAAAAACTGAAAAGAAGATTTCTGAGAAACTGTTTGTGTTCTGGTGATTCATCTCACAGAGTTACAGCTTTCCCTTCAAAAGCCGTTTGCTAAAACTGTTCCTGTGGAATTTGCAAAGTGATACTTGGAAGCCCGTAGAGGGCTATGGTGAAAAAGGAAATATCTTCCGTAAAAAACTGGAAAGAAACCGTCTGAGAAACTGCTTTGTGTTATGTTAATTCATCTCACAGAGTTACATCTTTCCTCTTAATAAGCCTTTCGCTAAGTCTGGTCTTGTAGAATTTGCAAAGAGATTTTTGGAAACCCCTAGAGGCTAGGGTAAAAAAGGAACCATCTTCCGTAAAAAACTGGAAAGAAGCTTTATGAGAAACTGCTTTGTGCTCTGTTATTTCATCTCACAGAGCTAAAACTTTCCCCTCAAGAAGGCATTCCCTAAAACTGTTCTTGTGGAATTTGCAAAGTGATATATGGAAGCCCATAGAGGGCTATGGTGAAATAGGAAATATCTTCCGTTAAAAACTGGAAATAAGCTTTCTGAGAAACTGCTTTGTGTTGTGTTAGTTCATCTCACAAAGCTACAGCTTCCCCCTCAAGAAGCCTTTCGATAAGATTCTTCTTGTGGAATTTCCAAAGTGATATTTGGATGCCCGTAGAGTGCTACCGTGAAAAAGGAAATATCTTCAGTTAAAGACTGAAAAGAAGCTTTCTGAAAACTGCTTTGTGTTCTGTTACTTCATCTCACAGAGTTACAGCTCTCCTCTCAGGAAGCCATTCGCTAACACAGTTGTTGTGGGATTTCCAATGTGATATTTGAAATCCCATAGAGGGCTATGGTGAAATAGGAAATATCCTAAGGTAAAAACTGAAAAGAATCTTTCTGAGAACTGCTTGGTGTTCTGTTAATTCTTTTCACAGAGTTACAGCTTTCCCCTCTGGAAGCCTTTCGCTAAGACTGCTCTTGTGAAAGGTTCAAAGTGATATTTCGAAGCCCATAGAGGGCTATGGTGTAAAAGGAAATATCTTCCGTTAAAAACTGGAAAGAATCTTTCAGAGAAACTGCTTTGTGTTGTGTTAATTCATCTCACAGAGTTACAGCTTTCCCCTCAGATAGTCGTTAACTAAGACTGTTCTTTTGAAATTTGCAAAGTGATAATTGGAAGACCATAGAGGGTTATGTTGATAAAGGGAATATCTTCAGTTAAAATCTGGAAAGAAGCTTTCTGAGAAACTGCTTTGTGTTCGGTTCATTCATCTCACAGAGTTGCAGCTTTCCCCTCAAGAAGCCTTTCGCTAAGACTGTTCTTGTGGAATTTGCAAAGTGATATTTGTAAGCCCGTAGAGGGCTATGGTGAAAAAGAAAACATCTTCAGTTAAAAACTGGAAAGAAGTTTTTTGAGAAACTGCTTTGTGTAATGTTAATTCATCTCACAGAGTTACAGCTTTCCCCTCAAGAAGCCATTCGCTAAGACAGTTCTTGTAGAAATTGAAAGAGATATTTGGAAGCCCATAGAGGGAAATGGTGAAAAAGGAAATAACCTAAGATAAAAACTGGAATGAAGCTTTCTGAGAAACTGCTTTTTGTTCTGTTAATTCATCTCACAGTGTTACAGCCTTCAACTGAAGAAGCCTTTCGCTAAGACTGTTCTTGTGGAATTTGCAATGTGATATTTGGAAGCCCATGGAGGGCTATGGTGAAAAAGGAAATAACTTCCAATAAAATCTGGAAAGAAGCTTTCTGAGAATCTGCCTTGTGTTCTGTTAATTCATCTCACAGAGTTACAGCTTCCCCCTAAAAATGTCTTTCGCTAAGACAGTTGTTGTGGAATTTCCAAAGTGATATTTGGAAGCTCCAGAGGGCTATGTTGAAAATCAAATATCTTCCGTTAAAAACTGGAAAGAAGTTTTCTGAGAAACTGCTTTCTGTAATGTGAATTCATCTCACAGAGTTACAGCTTTCCCCTCAAGAAGCCGTTTACTAAGACTGTTCTTGCGGAATTTGCAAGGTGTTATTTGGAAGTTCATAGAGGGCTATGGTGAAGTGGGAAATATCCTAAGATAAAAACTGAAAGGAAGCTTTCTGAGAAACTGCTTTGTGTTCTGTTAATTCATCTCACAGAGTTACAGGTTTCCCCACAAGAAGCCATTCGCTAAGACGGTTCTTGTGGAATTTGCAAAGTGATATTTGGAAGCCCATAGAGGTCTAGGGTGAAAAACGAAATATCCTAAGATAAAAACTGAAAAGAATCTTTCTGAGAAACTGCTTTGTGTTCTGTTAATTCATCTCACAGAGTTACAACTTTCCCCTCAAGAAGCTTTTCGCTAAGTCTGTTCTTGGGGAATTTGCAAAGTGATATTTAGAAGCCCATAGAGGGCTATGGTGAAAAAGGAAATATTGTAAAATAAAAACTGAAAAGAAGCTTTCTGAGAAACTGCTTTGTGTTCTGTTAATTCATCTCACAGAGTTACATCTTCCCCCTCAAGAAGTTTTTCACTAAGACTGTTCTTGTGGAATTTGCAAAGTGATATTTGCATGCCCATAGAAGCCTAATGTGTAAAAGGAAATATCTTCAAATCGGAACTGAAAAGAAGCTTTCTGAAAAGCTGCTTTGTGTTCTGTTAATTCATCTCACAGAGTTACAGCTTTCCCCTTAAGAAGCCTTTCGCTAAGACTATCCTTGTGGAATTTGCAAAGAGATTATTGGAAGCCCTTAGAGGGCTATGGTGAAAAAGGAAATATCTTCCGTTATAAACTGGAAGGAAGCTTTCTGAGCAACGCTTTGTGTTCTGTTAATTCATCTCACAGAGTTACAGCTTCCCGTTCAAGAAGCCTTTGTCTAAGATTCTTCTTGTGGAATTTACAAAGTGATATTTGGAAGCCCATAGAGGGCTACGGTGAAAAAGGAAACATCTTCAGTTAAAGAGTGAAAAGAAGCTTTCTGAAAACTGCTTTGTGTTCTGTAAGTTCATCTGACAGAGTTACAGCTTTCCCCTCAAGAAGCCTTTCGCTAAGACTGTTCTTTTGGAATTTGCAAAGTGATATTTGGAAGCCCATAGAGGGCTATGGTGAAAAAGGAAATATATTCCGTTAAAAACTGGAAAGAAGCTTTCTGATAAACTGCTTTATGTTGTGTTAATTCATCTCACAGACTTACAGATTTCTCCTCAAGAAGCGTTTCACTAACACTGGTCTTGTGAAATTTAAAAAGTGATATTTGGAAGCCCCTGGATGGTTATGGTGAAAATGAAATATCTTCCGTTAAAAACTGGAAAGAAGCTTTCTGAGAAACTGCTTTGTGTTCTGATAATTCATCTCTCAGAGTTACCGCTTTCCTCTCAAAAAGCCATTCGCTAAGACTGTTCTTGTGGAATTTGCAAAGTGATATTCGGAAGCCCATAGAGGGCTCTGGTGAAAAAGGAAATATCTTCCGTTGAAAACTGGAAAGAAGCTTTCTGAGAAACTGCTTTGTGTTGTGTTAATTCATCTCACAGAGTTACAGCTTTCCCCTAAAGAAGCCTTTCGCTAAGACTGTTCTTTGGAATTTGCAAAGTGATATTTGGAAGCCCATAGAGGTCTATGGTGAAAAAGGAAATATCTTTAGTTACCAACTGGAAAGAAGCTTTCTGAGAAACTGCTTTGTGTTCTGTTAATTCATCTGACAGAGTTACACCTTGCCCCTCAAGAAGCCGTTAACTAAGTCTGTTCTTGTGAAATTACCCAAGTGATATTTCGAAGCCCAAAGGGTGCTATGGTGAAAAAGGAAATATCTTCAGTTTAAAACTGCAAAGAAGCATTCTGAGAAACTCCTTTGATTTCTGTGAATTCATCTCACAGAGTTACAGCTTTCCCTCAAGAAGCCATTCGCTAAGACGGTTCCTGTGGGATTTGCGAAGTGATATTTGGAAGTGCATAGAGGTCTATGGTGATAAAGGAAATATCCTAAGATAAAAACCGCAAAGAAGCTTTCTGAGAAACTGCTTTGTGTTCTGTTAATTCATCTGACAGAGTTACAGCATTCCCCTCAAGAAGCCTTTCGCTAAGACTGTTCTTGTGGAATATTCAAAGTGATATCTGGAAGCCCATAGAGGGCTACGGTGAAAAACGAAATATCTTCAGTTGAAATTTGGAAAGAAGCTTTCTGAGAAACTGCTTTGTGTTTTGTTAATTCACCCAACAAAGTTACAGCTTTCCCCTCAAAAAGCCTTTCCCTAAGAATGTTCTTGTAGAATTTGCAAATTGATATTTGGAAGCCCATTGAAGGCCATGGTGAAAATGAAATATCTTTCGTTAAAAACTGGAAAGAAGCTTTCTGAGACTGCTTTTTGTTCTGTTAATTCATCTCACAGAGTTACAGCATTCCCCTCAAGAAGCGGTTCACTAAGACTCTTCTTGTGAAATATCCATAGGGATATTTGGAAGCCCATAGAGGGCTATGGAGAAAAAGGAAATAACTTCAGTTAAATCTGCAAAGAAGCTTTCTGAGAAGCTGCTTTGTGTTCTGTTAATTCATCTCAGAGAGGTATAGCTTTCCCCTCAATAATCCATTCGCTAAGACTGTTTTTGTGGAATTTGCAAAGTGGTATTTGGAAGCGCATAGAGGGTTATGGTGAAAACGGAAAAACCTTCCGTTTAAATCTGTAAAAAAGCTTTCTGAGAAACTGCTTTGTGTTCTGTTAATTCATCTCACAGAGTTACAGCATTCCCCTCAAGAAGCCTTTCGGTAAGACTTTTCTTGTGCAATTTGCAAAGAGATATTTGGAAGCCCCAAGACGACTATGGTGAAAAAGGAAATATCTTCAGTTAAAAAATGGAAAGAAGCTTTCTGAGAAACTGCTTTGTGTTCTGTTAATTCATCTCAGAGAGTTACAGCTTTCCCTTGAAGAACTTTTTCGCTAAGACTGTTCTTGTGGAATTTGCGAAGTAATATTTGGAAGTCCATAGAGGTATATGGTGAAAAAGAAAATATCTTACGTTAAAAACTGGAAAGAAGCTTTCTGAGAAACTGCTTTGTGTTCTGTTAATTCATCTCACAGAGTTACAGTTTTCCCCTCAAGAAACTTTCCTCTAAGACTGTTCTCTCAGAATTGGCAAGGTGTTGTTTGACAGCCCATAGAGGGCCGTGGTGAAAAAGGAAATATCCCAAGATAAAAACTGAAAAGAAACTTTCTGAGAAACTGCTTTGTCTTCTGTTAATTCATATCACAGAGTTACAGCTTTCCCCACAAGAAGCGTTTCGCTAAGACTTTTCTTGTGGAATTTGCAAAGAGATTTTTTTAAGCCTATAGAGGGTTATGGAGGAAAAGGAAATATCCTAAGTTAAAAACTGAAAAGAAGCTTTCTGATAATCTGCTTTGTGTTCTGTTAATTCATCTCACAGAGTTACCGCTTTCCCCTCAAGAAGCTTTTCGCTAAGACTGCTCTTGTGGAATTTTCAAAGTGTAATTTGGAAGCCCCTCGAGGGCTATGGTGAAAAATGAAATATCTTCAGCTAAAAACTGGAAAGAAGCTTTCTGAGAAACTCTTTGTGTTGTGTTAATTCATCTCACAGAGTTACATCCTCCCCTGAGGAAGCCTTTCGCGAAGATTGTTCTTGTGGAATTTGGAAAGTAATATTTGGAAGCCCATAGGGGCTATTGTTAAAAAGGTAATATCTTTAGTTAAAAACTGCAAAGTAGATTGCTGAGCAACTGCTTTGTGTTCTGTTAATTCATCTCACAGAGTTACAGCTTTTCCCTCAAGAAGCCTTTCGCTAAGACTGCTCTTGTGGAATTTGCAAAGTGATATTTGGAAGCCCACAGAGGTTTACGGTGGAAAAAGAAATATCTTCCGTTTAAAACTTGAAAGAAGCTTTCTGAGACACTGCTTTGTATTCTGTTAATTCATCTCACAGAGTTACAGCTTTCTCCCCAAGAAGCCTTTCGCTAAGTCTGTTTTGTGGAATTTGCAAAGTGATATTTGGAAGCCCATAGAGGGTTACGGTGAAAAAGGAAATATCTTCAGTTAAAAACTGGAACGATGCGTTTTGAGAAACTGCTTTGTGTTCTGTTAATTCATCTCACAGAGATACAGCTTACCCTTCAAGAAGCCTTTCACTACGAATATTTTTTGGAATTTACAAAGTGATATTTCGAAGCCCATAGATGACTACGGTGAAAAAGGAAATACCTTCATTTAAAAATAGGAAAGAAGCTTTGTGAGAAACTGCTTTGTGTTCTGTTAATTCATCTCACAGTGTTACAGCTTCCCCCTCAAGAAGCCTTTTGCTGAGACTGTTCTCGTGGAATTTTCATAGTGAAATTTGGAAGCCCATAGAGGGATATGGTGAAAAATGAAATATCCTAAGCTAATCACTGAAAAGAAGCTTTATGAGAAACTGCTTTGTGTTCTGTTAATTCATCTCACAGAGTTACAGCTTTCCCGTCAAGAATCCTTTCGCTGAGACTGTTCTTGTGCAATTTGCAAAGTGATATTTGGAAGCCCATAGAGGTCTATGGTGAAAAAGAAAATACCCTAAGCTAAAAACTGAAAAGAAGCTTTATGAGAAACTGCTTTGTCTTCTGTTAATTCATCTCACAGAGTTACAGCTTTCCCCTCAAGAAGCCTTTCGCTAAGACTGTTCTTGTGGAATTTGCAAAGTGATATTTGGAAACCCATAGAGGTCTACGGTGAAAAAGGAAATATCTGTAGTTAAAAACCCGAAAGAATCTTTCTGAGAAACTCCTTGTGTTCTGTTTTGTTAATTCATCTCACAGACTTACAGCTTTCCCCACAAGAAGCCTTTCACAAAGACTGTTCTTGTGGAATTTTCAAAGAGATATTTTGAAGCCCATAGAGGGCTATGGTGAAAAAGGAAATATCCTAAAATAAAAACTGAAAAGAAGCTTTCGGAGAAAATGCTTTGTGTTCTGTTAATTCATCTCACGGAGTTACAGCTTTCCCCTCAAGAAGCCTTTCGCTAAGACTGTTCTTGTGAAATTTTCAAAGTGATAATTGGAAGCCCATCAAGGGCTATGGTGAAAAAGGAAGTATCTTCAGTTAAAAACTGCAAAGAAGATTTCTGGGAAACTGCTTTGTGTTCAGTTAATTCATCTCACAGACTTACAGCTTTCCCCTCAAGTAGCCTTTCTCTAAGACTGTTCTTGTGGAATTTGCAATGTGATATATGGAAGCCCATAGATATCTTTGGTGAAAAAAGAAATATCTTCGGTTAAAAACTGGAAAGAAGCTTTCTGAGAAACTGCTTTGTGCTCAGTTAATTCATCTCACAGAGTTACAGCTTTCCCTTCAAGAAGCCGTTCACTAAAACTGTTCCTGTGAAATATGCAAAGTGATATTTGGAAGCCCTTAGAGGGCTACGGTGAAAAACGAAATATCTTCCATTAAAAACTGGAAAGAATCTTTCAGAGAAACTGCCTTGTGTTCTGTTAGTTCATCTCACAGAGTTACAGCTTTCTCCTCAAGAAGCCTTTCGATAAGACAGTTCTGGAGGAATTTGCAAGTGATATTTGGAAGGCCATAGATGGTTATGGTGAAAAAGGAAATATCTTCCTTTAAAAACTGGAAAGAAGCTTTCTGAGAAACTTCTTTTTGTTCTGTTAATTCATCTCACAGAGTTACAGCTTTCCCCTCAAGAAGCCTTTCGATAAGGCTGTTCCTGTGGAATTTGCAAAGTGATATTTGGAAGCCCACAGAGGGCTATGGTGAAAAGGGAATATCTTCACTTAAAAACTGGAAAGTAGCTTTAGAGAAATAGCGTTGTGTTCCGTTAATTCTTCCGACATAGTTACAGCTTTCCTCTCAAGAAGCCTTTCGCTAAGACTGTTCTTGTGGAATTTTCAAAGTGATATTTGGAAGCCTATAAAGGGTTATGGTGAAAAAGGAAATATCTTCAGTTAAAAAGTGGAAAGAATATTTCTGAGAAACTGCTTTGTGTTCTGTTAATTCATCTCACAGAGTTATAGCTTTCCCCTCAAAAAGCCTTTCACTAAGGCTGTTGTTGTGGAATTTGCAAATTGATATTTGGAATCACATAGAGGGCTATGGTGAAAATGGAATCATCCTAAGACAAAAACCGAAAAGAACCTGTGTGAGAAACTGCTTTCTGTTCTGTTAGTTCATCTCACAGAGTTACAGCTTTCCGCTCAAGGAGCCGTTCACTAAGACTGTTTTTGTGGAATTTGCCAAGTGATGTTTGGAAGCCATTAGAGGGCTAGGGTGAAAAAGGAAATATCCTAAGATAAAAACTGAAAGGAAACTTTCTGAGGAACTGCTGTGTTTTGTGTTAATTCAACTCACAGATTTACAGCTTTACCCTCAAGAAGCCTTTCGCTACGGCTGCTGTTGTGGTATTTGCAAAGTAATATTTGGAAGCCCTTAGAGCGCAATGGTGAAAAAGGAAATATCTTCAGTTAAAAACTGAAAAGAAGCTTTCTGAGATACTACTTTGTGTTCTTTTAATTAATCTCAAACAACTACAGCTTTCCCCTGAAGAAACCTTCCGCTAAGACTGTTCTTGTGGAATTTGCAAAGTGATATTTCGAAGCCCATAGATGCGTATGGTGAAAAAGGAAACATCCTAAGATAAAAACCGAGAAGAAGCTTTCTGAGAAACTGCTTTGTGTTCTGTTAATTCAACTCACAGTTTACAGCTTTCCCATCAAGGAACCATTCAGTAAGACTGTTCTTGTGCAATTTTCAAAGTGACATTTGGAATCCCATAGAGGGCTATGGTGAAAAAGGAAATATCTTCCGTTAAAAACTAGAAAGAAGCACTCTGAGAAACTGCCGTGTGTTCTGTTAATATATCTCACCGAGTTACAGCTTTCTCCACAAGAATCCTTTCGCTAAGACTGTTCCTGTGGGATTTGCATAGTGATATTTGGAAGGCCATAGAGGGCTATGCTGAAAAAGGAAATATCCTAAGATAAAAACAGGAAAGACGATTTCTGAGAACCTGCTTTATATTCTGTTTATTCACCTCACAGAATTACAGCTTTGCTCTCAAGAAGCCTTTCGCTAAGACTGTTCTTGTGGAATTTGCAAAGTGATCTTGAAAGCCCATAGAGGGCTATGGTGAAAAAGGAAATATCTTTAGTTAAAAACTGGAAAGAAACTTTCTGAGAAACTTCTTTGTGTTCTGTTTATTCATCTCACAGATTTACAGCTTTCCCCTAAATAAGGCGTTCAGTAAGACTGTTCTTGTGGAATTTGCAAAGTGATATTTGGAAGCCCAGAGAGAGCTACGGTGAAAAAGGAAATATCTTCCATTAAAAACTGGAAAGAAGATTTCTGAGAAACTGCTTTGTGTTCTGTTAATTCATCTCACAGCGTTACAGCTTTCCATTCCAGAAATCTTTCGCTAAGACTGTTCTTGTGGAATTTGCAAAGTGATATTTCGAAGCCCATTGTGGGCTATGGTGAAAAAGGAAATACCCTAAGATAAAAACTGAAAAGAAGCTTTCTGAGAAACTGCTTTGTTTTCTGTTAATTCAACTCACAGAGTTACAGCTTTCCCCTCAAGAGTCCTGTCACTATGGCTGTTTTTGTGGAATTTGCAAGGTGATATTTGGAAGACAATCGATGTGTATGGTGAAAATGGAAATATCCTAAGAAAAAAATCTGAAAGAAGCTTTCTGAGAAACTGCCTTGTGTTCTGTTAGTTCATCTCACAGAGTTACAGCTTTACCCTCAAGAGGCCGTTCACTAAGACTGTTCTTGTGAAATTTGCAAAGTGATATTGGAAGCCCATAGAGGGCTATGGTGAAAAAGGAAATATCTTCAGTTAAAAACTGGAAAGAAGCTTTCTGAGGAACTGCTTTGTGTTCTGTTAATTCATCTCAAAGAGTTACAGCTTTCCCCTGAAGAAGCCTTTCGCTAAGACTGTTCTTGGGGAATTTGCAAAGTGATGTTTGGAAGCCCATGGAGTGCTGTGGTGAAAATGGAAATATCCTATGATAAAAACAGAAAAGAAGCTTTCTGAGAAACTGCTCTGGGTGCTGTTAGTTCATCTCACAGTGTTACAGCTGTACCCTCAGGAAGTCGTTCACTAAGACCGTTCTTATGAAATTTGCAAAGTGATATTTGGAAGCCCATAGAGGGCTATGTTGAAAATGGAAATATTTTCTGTTTAAAACTGGAAACAGGCTTTCTGAGAAACTGCCTTGTGTTCTGTTAACACATCTGACAGAATTACAACTTTCCCCACAGGAAACATTTCGCTAAGACAGTTCTTGTGGAATTTGAAAAGTGATATTTGGAAGTCCATAGAAGGCTATGGTGAAAATGGAAATATCCTAAGATAAAAACCAAAATGAAGCTTTCTGCGAAACAGCTTTGTGTTCTTTTAGCTCATCTCACAGAGTTACAGCTTTCCCCTCAAGAAGTCTTTCGCTAAGACTGTTCTTGTGGAATTTGCAAAGGGATATTTGGAATCCCATGGAAGGCTATGGTGAAACAGGAAATATCTTCCGTTGAAAACTAGAAAGAAGCTTTCTGAAAAACTGCTTTGTGTTCTGTTAATTCATCTCACCGAGTTACAGCATGCCCTCCAGAAGCCTTTCGCTAAGACTGTTCTTGTGGAATTTGCAAAGGGATATTTGGAAGCCGTTGCAGGGCTGTGGTGAAAAAGGAAATATCCTAAAAACTGAAAAGAAGCTTTCTGAGAAACTGCTTTGTATTCTGAAAATTCAACTCACAGAGTTACAGCTTTACCCTCAAGAAGCTTTTCGCTGAGGCTGTTGTTGTGTAATTTGCAAAGTGATATTTGGAATCCCTTAGAGGGCTATGGTGAAAAAGGAAATAACTTCAGTTAAAAACATAAAAGAAGTTTTCTGAGAAACTGCTTTGTGTTCTGTTAATTCATCACACAGTGTTACAGCTTTTCCTCAAGATCCCTTCGGCAAAGACTGTTCTTGTGGAATTTGCAATGTGGTATTTGGAAGTACATAGAGGGCTATGATGAAAATGGAAATATCCTAAGATAAAAACCGAAAAGAAGCTTTCTGAGAAACTGCTTTGTGTTCTCTTAGTTCATCTCACAGAGTTACAGTTTTCTCCTCAATAATTCGTTTACTGAGACTATTCTTGTGAAATTTGCAAAGTGATATTTGGAAGCCCATCGAGGGCTATGGTGAAAAAGGAAATATCTTCAGTTAAAAACTGGAAAGAAGCATTCTGAGAAACTGACGTGTGTACTGTTAATATATCTCACCAAGTTACAGCTTTCCCCTCAAGAGGCCTTTCGCAAAGACAGTTCTGTGGGATTTGCAAAGTAATACTTTGAAGCCCATAAAGGTCTATGGTGAAAAAAATATGTTCAGTTAAAAACTGGAAAGAAGCTTTCTAAGAAACTGCTTTGTGTTCTGTTAATTCATCTCACAGAGTTACAGCTTTCCCTTCAAGAAGCCTTTCACTAAGACTGTTCTTGTGGAATTTGCAAAGTGATATTTGGAAGCCCATAGAGGGATATGGTGAAAAAGGTAATATCTTCAGTTAAAAACTGGAAAGAAGCTTTCTGACAAACTGCTTTGTGTTTTGTTACTTCATCTCACAGAGTTACAGCTTTCAACTCAAGAAGCCTTTAGCTCAGACTGTTCTTGTGTAATCTGCAGTGTGATGTTTGGAAGCCCATAGAAGGCTATGGTGAAAAATGATATATCCTAAGATAAAAACTGAAAAGAAGCTTTCTGAGAAACTGCTTTGTGTTCTGTTAATTCATCTAAGAGAGTTACAGGTTTCCCCTCAAGTGAACTTATCTAAGGCTGTTGTTGTGGAATTTGAAAATTGATATTTTGGAGCCCATAGAAGGCTACAGTGAAAAAGGAAATATCTTCAGTTAAAAACTGAAAAGAAGCTTTCTGAGGAACTGCTTTGTGTTCTGTTAATTCATCTCAATGATTTATATCTTTACCCTCAAGAAGCCGTTCGCTAAGACTGCTCTTTTGGAATTTCAAAGAGATATTTGGAAGCCCATAGAGGGCTATGGTGAAAAAGGAAATATCTTCCGTTAAAAACTGGAGAGAAGCTTTCTGAGAAATTGCTTTGCATTCAGTTAATTCATCTCACAGAGTTACTGCGATCCTCTCAAGACGCCTTTCGCTAAGACTGTTCTTGTGTAATTTTCAAAGTAATATTTGTAAGACTATAGAGGTCTATTGTGGCAAAGGAAATATCCTAAGATAAAAACTGAAAACAAACCTTCTGAGAAACTGCTTTCTGTTCTGTTAATTCATCTCACAGAGTTACAGGTTTTCCCTCAAGAAGCCTTTGCAAAGACTGTTCTTGTGGAATTTTCAAAGTGATATTGGGAAGCCCATAGAGGGCTTTGGTGAAAAAGGAAATATCTTCTGTTAAAAACTGGAAAGAAGCTTTCTAAGAAACTGCTTTGTGTTCTGTTAATTAATCTCACAGAGTTACAGCTTTCCCCTCAAGAAGCCTTTCTCTAAGACTGGCTTGTGGAATTTGCAAAGTGATATTTGAAAGCCAATAGATGTCTATGGTGAAACAGGAAATATCCTTAGATATAAACTGAAAAGAATCTTTCTGAGAAACTTCTATGTCTTCTGTTAATTCATTTCACAGATGTACAGCTTTCCCCTCAAGAAGGCTTTTGCTAAGCCTGTTCTTGTGGAATTTGCAAAGTGATATTTGGAAACCCATAGAGGGCTATGGTGAAAAAGGAAATATCTTCCGTTAAAAACTGGAAAGAAGCTTTCTGAGAAACTCCTTTGTGTTCTGTTAATTCATCTCACCGAGTTACAGCTTTCCTTTCAAGAAGCCTTTCGCTAAGGGTGTCTTAAAGAATCTAGATAGTGATATTTGTAAGCCCATAGAGGGCTATGCTGAAAAAGGTAATATCTTCCGTTAAAAACTGGAAAGATACTTTCTGAGAAACTGTTTTGTGTTCTGTTAATTCATCTCAGAGTTACTGCTTTCCCCTCAGGAAGCCTTTCGCTAAGACTGTTCTTGTGGAAATTCCAAACTGATATTTGGAAGCACATAGAGGGCTATGGTGAAAAAGGAAATATCTTCTGTTAAAAACTGGAAAGAAGCTTTGTGAGAAGCTGCTTTGTGTTCTGTTAATTCATCTCACAGTGTTACAGATTTCCACTCAAGAAGCCATTCGCTAAGGCTGTTCTTGTGGAACTTTCGAAGTAACATTTGGAAGCCCATAGAGGGCGATGGTGAAAAAGGATATATCTTCCGTTAAAAACTGGAAGGGATCTTTCTGAGAAACTGCTTTGTGTTCTGTTAATTCATCTCAGTGTTACAGCTTTCCCTTCAGGAAACCTTTCGCTAAGGCTGTTCTTGTGGAATTTGGAAAGTGATATTTGGAAGCCCATAGAGGGCTACGGAAAAAAAGGAAATACTTTCAGTTAAAAACTGGAAATAAGTTTTCTCAGAAACTGCTGTGTCTTCTGTTAATTTATCTCACAGAGTTACTGCTTTCCCGTCAAGAAGCCTTTCACTAGAACTGTTCTTGTGGAATTTTCAAAGTGATATTTGGAAGCCCATAGAGGGCTACGGTGAAAAAGCAAATATCTTCAGTTACAAACTGGAAAGAAGTTTTCTCAGAAACTGCTTTGTCTTCTGCTAATTCATCTCACAGACTTACTGCTTTCCCGTCAAGAAGCCTTTCTCTAGAACTGTTCTTGTGGAATTTTCAAAGTGATATTTGTAAGCCCATAGAGGGCTATGCTGAAAAAGGAAATATCTTCCGTTAAAAAGTGTAAAGAAGCTTTCTGAGAAAGTGTTTTGTGTTCTTTTAATTCATCTCAGAGTTATTGCTTTCCCCTCAAGAAGCCTTTCGCTAAGACTGTTCTTGTGGAATTTGGAAGGTGATATTTGGAAGTCCATAGAGGGCTATGGTGAAAAAGGAAATATCTTCCGTTAAAAACTGGAAAGAAGCTTTCTGAGAAACTGCTTTGTGTTCTGTTAATTCATCTGAAAGAGTTACAGCTTTCCCCTCAAGAAGCCTTTCGCTAATGCTGTTCTTGTGGAACTTGCAAAGTGATATTTGGAAGCCCATAGAGGGCTATGGTGAAAAAAGAAATAGCTTCGGTTAAAAACTGGAAAGAAGCTTTCTGAGAGACTGCTTTGTGTTCTATTAATTCATCTCACAGAATTTCACGTTTCCCCTCAAGAAGCCTTTCGCTAAGACTGTTCTTGTGGAATTTGTAAAGTGATATTAGGAAGCCCATAGAGGGCTATGTTGAAAAAGGAATTATCTTCCGTTAAAAACTGGAAAGAAGCTTTCTGAGAAACTTCTTTGTGTTCTGTTAATTCGTTTCAAAGAGTTACAGCTTTCCACTCAAGAAGCCTTTTGCTAAGACAGTTCTTGTGGAATTTGCAAAGTGATATTTGGAAGCCCATAGAGGGCTATGGTGAAGAAGGAAATACGTTCCGTTAAAAACTGGAAAGAAGCTTTCTGCGAAACTGCTTTGTGTTCTGTTAGTTTACCTCACATAGTTACAGCTTTCCACGCAAGAAGCCTTTCGCTAAGACTGTTCTTGTGGAATTTACAAAGTGATATTTGGAAGCCCATAGAGGGCTACGGTGAAAAAGGAAATATCCTAAGTTAAAAAATGAAAAGAAGCATTCAGAGAAACTGCTTTGTGTTCTGTTAATTCATGTCACAGAGTTACAGCGTTCCCTTCAAGAAGACTTTCGCTAAGGCTGTTCTTGTGGAATTGGCAAAGTGATATTTGGAAGCCCATAGAGTGACTATGGTGAAAAGTAAATATCTTCAGTTAAAAAAAAGGAAAGAAGCTTTGTGACTAACTGCTTTGTGTTCTGTTAATTCATCTCACAGAGTTACAGCTTTCCCTTCAAGAAACCTTTCGCTAAGGCTGTTCTTTTGGAATTTGGAAACTGATATTTGGAAGCCCTTAGAGGGCAATGGTGAAAAAATAAATATCTTCAGTTAAAAACTGGAAAGAATCTTTCTGAGAAACTCCTTTGTGTTCTGTTAATTCATCTCACAGAGTTACTGCTTTCCCCTCAAGAAGCCTTTCGCTAAGACTGTTCTTCTGGAATTTGCAAAGTGATATTTGGAAGTCCCTAGAGATCTATGGTGAAAAAGGAAATATCTTCCGTTAAAAACTGGAAAGAAGCTTTCTGAGAAACTGCTTTGTGTTCTGTTAATTCTTCTCACAGAGTTACAGCTTTCCCCTGAAGAAGCCTTTTGCTAAGACTGTTCTTGGGGAGTTTGCAAAGTGATATTTGGAAACCCTTAGACGGACACGGTGAAAAAGGAATTATCTTCCGTTAAAAACTGGAAAGAAGCACTCTGAGAAACTGCTTTATGTTCTGTAAATTCAACTCACAGAGTTACAGCTTTGCCTTGCAGAAGACTTTCGCTAAGGTTGTTCTTGTGGAATTTGGAAAGTGATAATTGGAAGCCCATCGAGGTCTATGGTGAAAAAGGAAATATCTTCCGTTAAAAACTGGAAGGAAGCTTTCTGAGAAACTACTTTGTGTTCTCTAAATTCATCTCACAGTCTTAGAGCTTTCCTCTCAAGAAGCGTTTCGCTAAGACTGTTCTTGTGGAATTTGCAAAGTGATATTTGGAAGCCCATGGAGGGCTTCGGTGAAAAAGGAAATATCCTAAGTTAAAAACTGAAAAGAAGCATTCTGAGAAACTACTTTGTGTTCTCTTAATTCATCTCACAGATTTACAGCTTTCCCTTCAAGAAGCCTTTCGCTAAGACTGCTGTTGGGGAATTTGCAAAGTGATATTTGGAAGCCCATAGAGGGCTTCAGTGAAAAAGGAAGTATCCTAAGTTAAAAACTGAAAAGAAGCTTTCTGAGAAACTGCTTTGTGTTCTGTTAATTCATATCACAGAATTACAGCATTCCCTTCAAGAAACCTTTCGCTAAGGCTGTTCTTGTGGAATTGGCAAAGTCATATTTGGAAGCCCATAGAGGGCTATGGTGAAAAAGGAAATATCTTCAGTAAAAAACTGGAAAGAAGCTTTCTGAGAAACTGCTTGGTGTTCTGTTAATTCATCTCTCAGAGTTACTGCTTTCCCCTCAAGAAGCGTTTCGCTGAGACTGTTCTTGTGGAATTTGCAAAGTGATATTTGGAAGCCCATGGAGGGCTATGGTGAAAAAGGAAATATCTTCCGTTAAAAACTGTAAAGAAGCTTTCTGAGAAACTGCTTTGTGTTCTGTTAATTGATCTCACAGAGTTTCAGCTTTCTCTTCAAGAAGCCTTTCGCTAAGGCTTTTCTTGTGGCTTTTGCAAAGTGATATTTGGAAGCCAATGGAAAGCTATGGTGAAAAGGGTAATCTCTTCAGGTAAAAACTGGAAAGAAGCTGTCAGAGAAACGGCTTTGTGTTCTGTTAATTCATCTCCCAGAGTTACAGGTCTCCCCTCAAGAAGCCTTTCGCTAAGGCTGTTGTTGGGGAATTCGCAAAGTGATATTCGGAAGTCCATAGAGGGCTATGATGAAAAAGGAAATATCTTCCGTTAAAAACTGGAAAGCAGCTGTCTGAGAAACTGCTTTGTGTTCTGTTAATTCATCTCACAGAGTTACAGCTTTCCCCTCAAGAAGCCTTTCGCTAAGACTGTTCTTGTGGTATTTGTAAAGTGATACTTGTAAGCCCTTAGAGGGCTACGGTGAAAAAGGAAATATCTTCCGTCAAAAACGGGAAAGAAGCTTTCTGAGAAACTGTTTTGTGTTCTGTGAATTCATCTGACAGAGTTACAGCTTTCCCCTCAAGGAGCCTTTCGCTAAGACTGTTCTTGTGGAATTTGCAAAGTGATATTTGGAAGCCCATAGAAGGCTATGGTGAAAAAGGAAATATCTTCCGTTAAAAACTGGAAAGAAACTTTCTGAGAAACTGCTTTGTGTTCTCTTAATTCATTTCACTGATTTACAGCTTTCCCCTCAAGAATCCTTTCGCTAAGACTGTTCTTGTGGAATTTGCAAAGTGATATTTCGAAACCCATAGAGGGATATGGTGAAAAAGGCAATATCGTCTGTTAAAAACTGGAAAGAAGTTTCCTGAGAAACTGCTTTGTGTTCTGTTAATTCATCTCACAGAGTAACAGATTTCCCCTCAAGAAGCCTTTCGCTACGAATGTCCTTGTGGAATTTGCAAAGAGATATTTGGAAGCCCATAGAGGACTATGGTGAAAAAGGAAATATCTTCCGTTAAAACCTGGAAAGAAGCTTTCGGAGAAACTGCTTTGTGTTCTGATAATTGATCTCACAGAGTTACAGCTTTCCCCTCAAGAAGCCTTTTGCTAAGACTGTATTTGTGGAATTTCCAAAGAGATATTTGGAAGACCATGGAGGGCTATGGTGAAAAAGCATATATCTTTCGTAAATAACTGGAAAGAAGCTTTCTGAGAAACTGCTTTGTGTTCTGTTAATTCATCTCACAGAGTTACAGCTATCCCTTCAAGAAACCTTTCGCTAAGACTGTTCTTGTGGAATTTGCAAACTGATATTTGGAAGCCCATAGAGGGCTATGGCGAAAAAGGAAATATCTTCTGTTAACAACTGGAAAGAAGCTTACTGAGAAACAGTTTTGTGTTCTCTTAATCCTACTCACAGAGTTACAGCTTTCCCCTCATGAAGTCGTGTGGTAAGACTGTTCTTGTGGAATTTGCAAAGTGATATTTGGAAACCCATAGAGGGCTATGGTGAAAAAGGAAATATCCTAAGATTAAAAACTTAAAAGAAGCATTCTGAGAAACTGCTTTGTGCTCTGTTAATTCACTTAACAGAGTTACAGCTTTCCCCTCAAGAAGTCTCTCTCTAATGCTTTTGTTGTGGAATTTGCAAAGTGATATTTGGAAGCCCCTAGAGGGCTATGGTGAAAAAGAAATATCTTCCGTTAAAAACTGGAAAGAAGCTTTCTGAGAAACTACTTTGTGTTCTGTTAATTCATCTCACAGAGTTACAGCTTTCCCTTCAAGAAGCCTTTCGCTAAGGCTGTTTTTGTGGAATTTGGAAGGTGATACTTGGAAGCCCATAGAGGGCTATGGTGAAAAAGAAAATATCTTCAGTTAAAAACAGGAGAGAAGCTGTCTGAGAAACTGCTTTGTGTTCTGCTAATTCATCTCACAAAGTTACAGCTTTTCCCTCAAGAAACTTTTCGCTAAGGCTGTTCATGTGGAATTTGCAAAGTGATATTCGGAAGCCCTTAGAGTGCTATGGTGAAAAAGGAAGTATCTTCAGATAAAAACTGGAAAGAAGCTTTCTGAGAAACTGGTTTGTGTTCTGTTAATTCATCTCACAGAGTTACAGCTTTCCCCTCAAGAAGCCTTTCACTAATGCTTTTGTTGTGGAATTTGCAAAGTACTATTTGGAAGCCCATGGAGTGCAATGGCGAAAAAGGAAACATCTTCCGTTAAAAACAGGAAAAAAGCTTTCTGAGAAACTACTTTGTGTTCTGTTAATTCATCTCGCAGAGTTACAGATTTCCCCTCAAAGAGCCTTTCGCTAAGACTGTTCTTGTGGAATTGGCAAAGTGATATTTGGAAGCCCATAGAGTTCTATGTAGTAAAAGGATATATCTTCCGTTAAAAAATGGAAAGAAACTTTCAGAGAAACTGTTTTGTGTTCTGTTAATTCATCTCACAGAGTTACTGCTTTCCCCTCACGAAGCCTTTCGCTAAGACTGTTCTTGTGGAATTTGCAAGGTGATATTTGGAAGCCCATAGGGGACGATGGTGAAAATGGAAACATCTTCCGTTAAAAACTGGAAAGAAGCTTTCGGAGAAACTGCTTTGTGTTTTCTTAATTCATCGCACAGATTTACAGCTTTCCCCTCAAGAAGCTTTTCGTTAAGACTGTTCTTGTGGAATTTGCAAAGTGATATTTGGAAGCCCATAGATTGCTACGGTGAAAAAGGAAATATCCTAAGTTAAAAACTGAAAAGAAGAATTCTGAGAAACTGCTTTGTGTTCTCTTAATTCATGTCACAGAGTTACAGCTTTCCCTTCTATTAGCCTTTCGCTAAGGCTGTTCTTGTGGAATTTGCAAGGTGATATTTGGAAACCCATAGAGCGGTATGGTGAAAAAGGAAATATCTTCAGTTAAAAACTGGAAAGAAGCTTTCTGAGAAACTGCTTTGTGTTCTGTTAATTCATCTCGCCGAGTTACAGCATTCCCCTCAAGAAGCCTTTCGCTAATACTGTTTTTGTGGAATTGGCAATGTGATATTTGTAATCCCATAGAGGGATACGGTGAAAAAGGAAATATCTTCTGTTAAAAACTGGAAAGAAGCTTTCTGAGAAACTGCTTTGTGCTCTGTTAATTCATCTCACCGAGTTACAGCTTTTCCTTCAAGAATCCTTTCTCTAAGGCTGTTCTTGTGGAATTTGCAAGGTGATATTTGGAAGTCCATAGAGGATATGGTAAAAAAGGGTATATCTTCCGGTAAAATCTGGAAAGAAGCTTTCAGAGAAAATGCTTTGTGTTCTGTTAACTCATCTAACAGAGTTACAGCATTCCCATCAAGAAGCCTTTCGCAAAGTCTGTTCATGTGGAAATTGCAAAGTGATTTTTGAAACCCCTAGAGGGCTATGGGGAAAAAGGAAATTCCTTCCGTTAAAAACTGGAAAGAAGATTTCTGAGAAATTGCTTTGTGCTCTGTTAATTCATCTCACAGTGTTACAGCTTTACGCTCAAGAAGCCTTTCGAGAAGACTGTTCTTGTGGAATTTGCAAAGTGATATTTGAAAGTCCATAGAGGGCTATGAGGAAATACCTTCCATTAAAAACTAGAAAGAAGCTTTCTGAGAAACTGCTTTGTGTTCTGTTAATTCATCTCACAGAGTCACTGCTTTCACCTCAAGAAGACTTTCGCTAAGACTGTTCTTGTGGAATTTTCATAGTGATATTTTCAATCCCATAGAGGTCTAAGGTGAAAAAGGAAATATCCTAAGATAAAAACTGAAAAGAAGCATTCTGAGAAACTACTTTGTGTTCTGTTAATTCATCTCACAGAGTTACAGCTTTCCCCTGAAGAAGCCTTTCGCGAAGACTCTTCTTGTGTAATTTGGAAAGTGATATTTGGAAGCCCATAGAGGGCTGTGTTGAAAAAGGAAATATCTTCCGTTAAAAACTAGAAAGAAACTTTCTGAGAAACTGCTCTGTGTTCTGTTAATTCATCTCACAGAGTTACTGCTTTCCCAGGAGGAAGCCATTCTCTAAGATGATTCTTCTGGATTTTGGAAAATGATATTGGAAGCCCATAGAGCGCTATGGTGAAAAAGGAAATATCTTCCGTTAAAACCTGGAAAGAAGCTTTCTGAGAAACTACTTTGTGTTCTGTTAATTCATCTCACAGAGTTACAGCTTTCCCCTCAAGAAGCCTATCGCTAAGACTGTTCTTGTGGAATTTGCAAAGTGATATTTGGAAGCCCATAAAGGGTTTAGGTGAAAAAGGTAATATCTTCCATTAAAAAGTGATAAGAAGCTTTCTGAGAAACTGCTTTGTGTTCCGTTAATTCATCTCACAGAGTTACAGCTTTCCACTCATGAGGACTTTCGCGAAGACTGTTCTTGTGAAATTTGCAAAGTGATATTTGGAAGTCCATAGAGGGCTACGGTGAAAAAGGAAGTAACTTCCGTTTAAAACTGGAAAGAAGCTTTGTGAGAAACTGCTTTGTGTTCTGTTAATTCATCTCACAGAGTTACAGCTTTCCTTCAAGGAGCGTTTCGCTAAATCTATTTTTGTGGAATTTGCGCTGTGATACTTGGAAGCCCATAGAGGACTATGGTGAAAAAGGATATATCTTCCGTTAAAAACTGGAAAGAAATTTTCTGAGAAACTCCTTTGTGTTCTGTTAATTGATCTCACAGTGTTCAGCATTCCCCTCAAGAAGCCTCTCGCTAAGACTGTTCTTGTGAAATTTGCAAAGTGATATTTGGAAACCCAAAGAGGGCTATGGTGGAAAAGGAAATATCTTCTGTTAAAAACTAGAAAGAAGCTTTATGAGAAAGTGCTTTGTGTTCTGTTAATTCATCTCACAGAGTTACAACCTTCCCTTCAAGGAGCCTTACGCTAAGACTCTTCTTGGGGAATTGGCAAAGTGATATTTGGAAGCCCATAGAAGTCTATTGTGAACAAGGAAATATCTTCCGTTAAAAACTGGAAAGAAGCATTCTGAAAAACTGTTCTGTGTTCTGTTAATTCATCTCACAGAGTTACTGCTTTCCCATCAAGTAGCCTTTTGGTAAGACTGTTCTTGGGATTTGCAAAGTGATATTTGGAAACCCATTGAGGGTTATGGTGAAAAAGGAAATATCTTCCGTTAAAAACTGGAAAGAAGCTTTCTGAGAAACTGCTTTGTGTTCTGTTAATTCATCTCACAGAGTCACTGCTTTCACCTCAAGAAGCCTTTCGCTAAGATGTTCTTGTGGAATTTTCATAGTGATATTTTCAAGCCCATAGAGTTCTAAGGAGAAAAAGGAAATATCCCAAGATAAAAACTGAAAAGAAGCATTCTGAGAAACTGTTCTGTGTTCTGTTAATTCATCTCCCAGAGTTACTGCTTTCCCTTCAAGAAGCCTTTTGCTAAGACTGTTCTTGTGGATTTGCAAAGTGATATTTGGAAACCCATTGAGGGCTACGGCGAAAAAGGAAATATCTTCCGTTAAACACTGGAAAGAAGCTTTCTGAGAAATTACTTTGTGTTCTGTTAATTCATCTCACAGAGCTACAGCTTTCCCCTACAGAAGCATCTCGCTAAGACTGTTCTTGTGGAATTTGCAAACTGATATTTGGAAGCCCATGGAGGGCTATGGTGAAAAAGGAAATATCTTCCATTAAAAACTGGAAAGAAGCATTCTGAGAAACTGCTTTGTGTTCTCTTATTTCATCTCACAGTGTTACAGCATTCCGCTCAAGAAGCCTTTCGCTAAGACTGTTCTTGTGGAATTTGCGAAGTGATATTTGGAAGCCCTTGGAGGGCTATGGTGAAAAAGGAAATATATTCCTTTAAATACTGGAAAGAAGCTTTTTGAGAAACTGATATGTGTTCTGTTAATTCATCTCACAGAGTTACTGCGTTCCCCCCAAGAAGCCTTTCGCTAAGACTGTTCTTGTGGAATTTGCAAAGTGATATTTGGAAGTCCATAGAGGGATATGGTAAAAAAGGATATATCTTCCGGTAAAAACTGGAAAGAAACTTTCAGAGAAACTGCTTTGTGTTCTGTTAACTCATCTAACAGAGTTACAGTATTCCCCTCAACAAGCCTTTCGCAAAGTCTGTTCATGTGGAATTTGCAAAGTGATTTTTGGAGGCTCATAGAGGGCTATGGGGAAGAAGGAAATATCTTCCATTAAAACCTGGAAAGAAGCTTTCTGAGAAACTGTTTTCTGCTCTGTTAATACATCTCACAAAGTTACAGCTTTCCCCTCAAGAAGCCTTTCGCGAATACTGTTCTTGTGGAATTTGCAAAGTGATATTTGGAAGTCCATAGAGGGATATGGTTAAAAAGGAAATATCTTCCGTTAAAAACTGGAAAGAATCTTTCTGAGAAACTGCTTTGTGTTCTGTTAATTCACCTCACAGAGTCACTGCTTTCACCTCAAGAAGCCTTTCGCTAAGACTGTTCTTGTGACAGTTTCAAAGTGATATTTGGAACCCCTAGAGGGCTATGGTGAAAAAGGAAATATCTTCAGGTAAATATTGGAAACAAGCTTTCTGAAAAACTGCTTTATGTTCTCTTAATTCATCTCACAGAGTTACAGCTTTCCCCTCAAGAAGCCTTTCGCAGAGATTGTTCTTTTGGAAATTGCAAAGTGATATTTGGAAGATCGTAGAGGGCTAAGGTGAAAAAGGAAATATCTTCCTTTAAAAACTGAAAAGAAGCTTCCTGAGAAACAGCTTTTTGTTCTGTTAACTCATCTCACAGACTTACAGCTTTCCCTTCAAGGAGCCTTTCGCTAAGACTCTTCTTGTGGTATTGGCAAAGTGATATTTGGAAGCCCATAGAGGGCTATGGTGAAAAAGGAAATATCTTCCGTTAAAAATTCTAAAGAAGCTTTCTAAGAAACTGCTTTGTGTTCTGTAAATTCATCTCACACAGTTACAGCATTCCCCTCAAGAAGCCTTTCGCTAATACTCTTCTTGTGGAATTTGCAAAGTGATATTTGGAAGGCCATAGAGGTCTATGGTGAAAAAGGAAATATCTTCAGTTAAAAATTGAAAAGAATCTTTCTGAGAAAGAAACTGCTTTGTGTTCTGTTAATTCATCTCACAGAGTTACAGCTTTCCCCTCAAGAAGCCTCTCCCTAAGACTGTTGTTGGTGAATTTTCAAAGTGATATTTGAAAGCCCTTAGAGGGCTACTGTGAAAAAGGAAATATCTTCCGTTAAAAACTGGAAAGAGGCTTTCTGACCAACTGCTTTGTTTTCTGATAATTCAACTCACAGAGTTACAGCTTTCCCCTCATGAAGCCTTTCGCTTAGACTGTTTTTGTGGAAATTGGAAAGTGACATTAGAATCCCATAGAGGGCTATGGTGAAAAAGGACATATCCTAAGATAATACTGAAAAGAAGTTTTATGAAAAACTACATTGTGTTCTGTTAATTCATCTCACAGACTTACAGCTTTCCCCTCAAGAAGCCTTTCGCTAAGACTGTTCTCGTGGAATTTGCAAAGTGATAATTGGAATCCCATAGAGGGCTATGGTTAAAAGGGAAACATCTTCCGTTAAAAACTGGAAAGAAGCTTTCTGAGAAACTGCTTTGTGTTCTGTTAATTCATCTGACACAGTTACAGCTTTCCCTTCTGGAAGCCTTTCGCTGAGACTGTTCTTGTGGTATTTGCAACGTGATATTTGGAGGCCCATAGGGGGTATGGTGAAAAAGGTAATAACTTCTGATAAAAACTGGAAAGAGGCTTTCTGAGAAACTGCTTTGTGTTCCGTCAACTCATCTTATAGAGTTACCGCTTTCCCCTCAAGTAGCCTTTCGCTAAGACTGTTCTTGTGTAGTTTGCCAAGTGATATTTGGAAGCCCCTAGAGGCCTATGGTGAAAAAGAAATATGTTCTGTTAAAAACTGGAAAGAGGCTTTCTGAGAACCTACTCTGTGTTCTGTCAATTCGTCTCACACAGTTACAGCTTTCCCCTCAAGAAGCCTTTCCCTAAGACAGTTCTTTTGGAATTTTTATTGTGATATTTGGAAGCCCATGCAAGGCTATTGTGAAAAAGGAAATATCTTCCGTTAAAAACTGGAAAGAAGCTTTCTGAGAAAGAAACTGCTTTGTGTTCTGTTAATTCATCTCACAGAGTTACAGCTTTCCCCTCAAGAAGCCTCAACCTAAGACTGTTCTTGGTGAATTTTCATAGTGATATTTGAAAGCCCTTAGAGGGCTATGGTGAAAAAGGAAATATCCTATATAAAATCTGAAAAGAAGCTTTCTGAGAAACTGCTTTGTGTTCTATTAATTACAGCATTTCACCTAAAGAAGTCATTCTTTAGGACTGTTCTTGTGGAATTTGCAAAGTGATATTTGGGAGCCTGTAGAGGGCTATGGTGAAAAAGGAAATATCCTACAATAAAAACCGAAAAGAAGCTTTCTGAGAAACTGCATTGTGTTCTATTAATTCATCGCACGGAGTTGTAGCTTTCCCCTCTAGAAGCCGATCACTAAGACTGTTCTTCTGGAATTTGCAAGATGACATCTGGAAGCCCATAGAGGGCTTTGGTGAGAAAGGAAATATCTTCCTTTAAAAACTGGAAAGAGACTTTCTGAGAAACTGCTTTGTGTTCTGTTAATTCATCTCACAGAGTTACTGCTTTCCCCTCAAGAAGCCTTTCGCAAAGACTGTTCTTCTGGAACTTGCAGAGTGATATTTCCAAGCCCTTAGAGGTGTAAGGTGAAAAAGGAAATATCCTAAGATAAAAACTGAAATGAAGCTTTCTCATAAACTGCTTTGTGTTCTGTTAATTCATCTCACAGAATTACAGCTTTCCCCTCCAGAAGCCTTTCGCTAAGACTATTCTTGTGGAATTTGCAAAGTGATATTTGGAAGCCCATCGAGGGCTATGGTGAAAAACAAAATATCTTCAGTTAAAAACTGGAAAGAAGCTTTCTGAGAAACTGCTTTGTGTTCTGTTAATTCATCTCACAGAGTTACAGCTCTCCCCTCAAGAAGCATTTCGCTAAGACTGTTCTTGTGGAATTTGCAAAGTGATATTTGGAAGCCCATAGAGGGCTATGGTGAAAAAGGAAATATCTTCAGTTAAAAAATGGAAGGAAAGTTTCTTAGAAACTGCTTTGTGTTCTGTTAATTCATCTCACAGAGTTACAGCTTTCCCCTCAAGATGCCTTTCGCTAAGACTGTTCTTGTGGAATTTGCAAAGTGATATTTGGAAACCCCTAGACGGCTGTGGTGAAAAAGGAAATATCTTCCGTTAAAAAGTTGAAAGAAGCTTTCTGAGAAACTACTTTGTGTTCTCTTAATTCATCTCACAGAGTTAAAGCTTTCCCCTCAAGAAGCCTTTCGTTAAGACTGTTCTTGTGGAATTTCAAAGTGATATTTGGAAGCCCATAGAGGACTATGGTGACAAAGAAAATATCTTCTGTTAAAAACTCAAAAAAAGCTTTCTGATTACAGCTTTCCCCTCAAGAAGCCTTTCACTTAGACTGTTCTTGTGGAAATTGCAAAGTGATATTTGGAAGCTTATAGACGTCTATATTGAAAAAATGGAATATCTTCAGTAAAAACTGGAAAGAAGCTTTCTGAGAAACTGCTTTGTGTTCTGCTAATTAATCTCACAGCGTTACAGCTTTGCCCTCAAGAAGCCTTTCGCTAAGACTGTTCTTGTGGAATTTGGAAAGTGATATTTAGAAGACCATAGAGCGCTATGGTGTAAAAGAAAATATCTTCCGTTGAAAACTGGAAGGAAGCTTTCTGAGAAACTGCTTTGTGTTCTGTTAATTCATCTCACAGAAATACAGCTTTCACCTAAAGAAGCCTTTCGCTAAGCCTGTTCTTGTAGAATTTGCAAAGTGATATTTGGAAGCCCGTAGAGGGCTATGGTGAAAAAGGAAATATCTTCTGTTAAAAACTGGAAAGAACCTTTCTGAGAAACTGCCTTGTGTTCTGTTAGTTCATCTCACAGAGTTACAGCTTTCCCCTCAAGAAGCCTTTCGATAAGACAGTTCTGGAGGAATTTGCAAGTGATATTTGGAAGGCCATAGACGGTTATGGTGAAAAAGGAAATATCTTCCTTTAAAAACTAGAAAGAAGCTTTCTGAAAAACTGCTTTGTGTTCTTTAATTCATCTCACAGAGTTACAGCTTTCCCTTCAAGAAGCCTTTCGTTAAGGCTGTTCTTGTGGAATTTGCAATGTGATATTGGGAAGCCCATGGAGGGCTATGGTGAAAAACGAAATATCTTCAGTTCAAAACGGGAAAGAAGATTTCAGAGAAACTGCTTTGTGTTCTGTTAATTCATCTCTCAGAGTTATACCTTTCCCCTCAAAAAGCCTCTCGCTAAAGCTGTTGTTGGGGAATTTGCAAAGTGATATTTGGAATCACATAGAGGGCTGTGGTGAAAATGGAAATATCCTAAGATAAAAACCGAAAAGAACCTTTCTGAGAAACGGCTTTCTGTTCTGTTAGTTCATCTCACAGAGTTACAGCTTTCCGCTCAAGGAGCCGTTCACTAAGACTGTTCTTGTGGAATTTGCCAAGTGATGTTTGGAAGCCATTAGAGGTCTAGGGTGAAAAAGGAAATATCCTAAGATAAAAACTGAAAAGAATCTTTCTGAGGGACTGCTGTGTTTTCTGTTAATTCAACTCACAGAGTTACAGCTTTACCCTCAAGAAGCCTTTCGCTAAGGCTGCTGTTGTGGTATTTGCAAGGTGATATTTGGAAGCCCTTAGAGGGCAATGGTGAAAAAGGAAATATCTTCAGTTAAAAACTGAAAAGAAGCTTTCTGAGGTACTGCTTTGTGTTCTGTTAATTCATCTCAAAGAATCACAGCATTCCCCTGAAGATACCTTCCGCTAAGACTGTACTTGTGGAATTTGCAAAGTGATATTTCGAAGCCCATAGATGGCTATGGTGAAAAAGGAAATATCCTAAGATTAAAACGGAGAAGAAGCTTTCTGAGAAACTGCTTTGTGTTCTGTTAGTTAATCTCACAGTGTTACAGCTTTCCCCTCAAGGAACCATTCAGTAAGACTGTTCTTGTATAATTTTCAAAGTGACATTTGGAAGCCCATAGAGGGCTATGGTGAAAAAGGAAATATCTTCTGTTAAAAACTAGAAAGAAGCACTCTGAGAAGCTGCCGTGTGTTCTGTTAATATATCTCACCGAGTTACAGCTTTCTCCACAAGAATCCTTTCGCTAAGACTGTTCCTGTGGGATTTGCATAGTGATATTTGGAAGCCCATAGAGGGCGATGGTGAAAAAGGAAATATCCTAAGATAAAAACTGGAAAGAAGATTTCTGAGAAACTGCTTTATGTTCTGTTTATTCACCTCAGAGAATTACAGCTTTTCACCTCAGAAGCCTTTCGCTAAAACTGTTCTTGTGGAATTTGCAAAGTGATCTTGGAAGCCCATAGAGGGCTATGGTGAAAAATTAAATATGTTTAGTTAAAAACTGGAAAGAAACTTTTTGAGAAACTGCTTTGTGTTCTGTTTATTCATCTCAGAGATTTACAGCTTTCCCCTCAAGAAGCCGTTCACTAAGACTGTTCTTGTGGAATTTGCAATGTGATATTTGGAAGCCCAGATAGAGCTACTGTGAAAAAGGAAACATTTTCCGTTAAAAACTGGAAAGAAGATTTCTGAGAAACTGTTTTGTGTTCTGATAATTCGTCTCACAGAGTTATAGCTTTCCCCTCCAGAAGTCTGTTGCTAAGACTGTTCTTGTGGAATTTGCAAAGTGATATTTCGAAGCCCATTGTGGGCTATGGCGAAAAAAAAAATACCCTAAGATAAAGCTGAAAAGAAGCTTTCTGAGAAACTTGTTTGTTTTCTGTTAATTCAACTCACAGAATTACAGCTTTCTCCTCAAGAGGCCGGTCGCTAAGGCTGTTTTTGGGGAATTTGCAAAGTGATATTTGGAAGCCCATAGATGGCTAGGGTGAAAATGGAAATATCCTAAGAAAAAAATTGGAAAGAAGCTTTCTCAGAAACTCCCTTGTGTTCTGTTAGTTGATCACACAGAGTTACATCTTTACCCTCAAGAAGCCGTTCACTGAGACTGTTCCTGTGAAATTTGCAAAGTGATATTGGAAACCCAAAGAGGGCTATGGTGAAAAAGGAAATATCTTCAGTTAAAAACTGGAAAGAAGCTTTCTGAGAAACTACTTTGTGTTCTCTTAATTCAACTCACAGTGTTACAGCTTTCCCTTCAAGAAGCCTTTCGCTAAGACTGTTTTTGTGGAATTTGCAAGGTGATATTTGGGGCCCTTAGAAGGCTATGGTGAAAAGGGAAATATCCTAAGATAAAAACTGAACAGAAGCTTTCTGAGAAGCTGCTTTGTGTACTGTTAATTCATCTCACAGAGTTACAGTTTGTCCCTGCAGAAGCCTTTCACTAAGACTGTTCTTGTGGAATTTGCAAAATGAAATTTCGAAGCCCATAGAAGGCTATGGTGAAAAAGGGAATATCTGCCATTAAAAACCGAAAAGCTTTCTGAGATACTGCTTTGTGTTCTGTTAGTTCATCTCACAGAGTTTGAGCTTTCCCCTCAAGAAGTCGTTCACTAAGACTATTCTAGTGCAATATGCAAATTCATATTTGGAAGCCCATAGAGGGCTACGGTGAAAAAGGAAATATCTTCAGTTAAAAACTGGAAAAAACTTTCTGAGAAACTACTCTGTGTTCTGTTAACTCATCTCACAGAGTTACAGCTTTCCCCTCAAGAAGCCTTTCACTAAGGCTGTTGTTGTGTAATATGCAATGTGATATTTGGAAGCCCATAGAGGGCTTTGGTGAAAAAGGAATATCTTCAGTTAAAAACAGAAAAAAACATTTCTGAGAAACTGCTTTGTGTTATGTTAATTCATCTCACAGAGTTACAGCTTTTCATTCAAGAAGCCTTCCGCTAAGACTATCCTTGTGGAATTTACAAAGTGATATTTGGAAACCCATAGAGGGCAATGGTGAAAATGGAAATATCATAAGTTAAAAAAAGAAAAGTAGCTTTCCGTGAAACTGTTTTGTGTTCTATTAGTTCATCTCACAGAGTTACAGCTTTCCACTCAAGAAGCTGTTCACTAAGACTGTTCTTGTGTAATTTGCATAGAATTATTTGGTAGCCCTTAGAGAGCTATGGTGAAAAAGGAAATGTCTTCCGTTAAAAACAGAAAAGAAGCTCTCTGAGAAACTGCTTTCTGTTCTGTTAGTTCATCTCACAGAGTTTCAGCTTTCCCCTCAAGAAGCCGTTCACTAACACTATTCTTGTGAAATTTGTAAAGTGATATTTCGAAACCCATAGATGGCTACGGTGAAAAAGGGAATATCTTCCATTAAAAACTGGAAAGAAGTTTTTTGAGAACCTGCCGTGTATTCTGTTAATACATCTCACTGAGTTAAAATTTTCACCTCAAGAAGCCTTTAACTAAGTCTGTTCTTGAGCAAATTGCAAAGTGATATTTGAAGCCCATAGAGGACTATGATGAAAGAGGATATATCCTTAGAAAAAAACAGAAAAGAAGCTTTCTGAGAAACCGCTTTGTGTTCTGTTAATTCATTTTACAGAGTTACAGCTTTCCCCTCAAGAAGCCCTTCACTAGGACCTTTATTGTGAAATTTGCAAAGTGATATTTGGAAGCCCATAGAGGGCTATGGTTAAAAAGGAAATATCTTCGGGTAAAAACTGGAAAGAAGCATTCTGGGAAACTGCCGTGTGTTCTGTTAATATATCTCACCGAGTTACAGCTTTCACCTCAAGAAGCCTTTCGGGAAGACTGTTCTTGTGGGATTTGAAAGGTTATATTTGGAAGCCCCTAGAAGGCCATGGTGAAAAAGGAAATATCCTAAGTTAAAAAAAAAAAGATGCTTTCTGAGAAACCGCTTTTCGTTCTGTTATTTCATCTCACAGAGTTACAGCTTTCCACTCAAGAACCCATTCACTAAGACTTTTCTTGTGAAATTTCCAAAGTGATATTTGTAAGCCCGAAGAGGGCTATGGTGAAAAAGGAAATATCTTCCGTTAAAAACTGGAAAGAAGATTTCCGAGAAACTGCATTGTGTTCTGTTAATTTATCTCACACAGTCACAGCTTTCCTCTCAAGAAGCCTTTCGCTAAGACTGTTCTTGTGGAATTTGCAAAGTGATATTTAGAGGCCCATAGAGGGTTATGGTGAAAAAGTAAATATATTCCGTTAAAAACTGGAAAGAAGATTTCTGAGAAACTGATTTGAGTTCTGTTAATTCATCTCACAGAGTTACAGCTTTTCCCTCAAGAAGCCTTTCGATAAGACTGTTGTTGTGGAATTTGCAAAGTGATATTTGGAAGCCCATTGAGGGCTATGGTGAAAAAGGAAATATCCTAAGATAAAATCTAAAAAGAATCTTTCTGAGAAACTGCTTTGTGTTCTGTTAATTCATCTCACAGAGTTACAGCTTATCCCTCCAGAAGCCTTTCGCTAAGACTGTTCTTGTGAAATTTGCAAAGTGATTTTTGGAAGCCCATAGAGGGCTATGGTGGAAAAGGAAATATCTTCCTTAAAAACTTTAAAGAAGCTTTCTGAGAAACTGCTTTGTGTTCTGTTCATTCATCTCACAGAGTTACAGATTTTCCCTCAAGAAGCCGTTTACTAAGACTGTTCTTGTGGAATTTGCAAAGTGAAATTTGGAAACCCATATAGAGGTATGGTGAAAAAGGAAATATCTTTCGTTAAAAACCGAAAAGAAGCTCTCTGAGAAACTGCTTTCTGTTCTGTTAGTTCATCTCACAGAGTTTGAGCTTTACCCTCAAGAAGCCGTTCACTAACACTATTCTTGTGAAATTTGCAAAGTGATATTTCGAATCTAATAGAGGGCTATGATGGAAAAGGAAATATCTTCCGTTAAAAACTGGAAAGAAGATTTCTGAGAAACTGCCCTGTGTTTTGTTAATACACCTCACCGAGTTAAAGCTTTCCCCTCAAGAAGTCTTTCGCTAAGACTGTTCTTGTGGGATTTCCAAAGTTATATTTGGAAGCCCATAGAAGGCTATGGTTAAAAAGGAAATATCTTCCGTTAAAAATTGGAATGAAGCTTTGAGAAACTGCTTTGTGTTCTGTTAATTAATCTCACAGAGTTACAGCTTTTTCCTGCAGAAGCCTTTCGCTATGTCTGTTCTTGTGAAATTTGCAAAATGATATTTGGAGCCCCTAGAGGGCTATGGTGAAAAAGGAAATACCTTCAGTTAAAAACTGCAAAGAAGCTCTTGGAGAAACTGCCGTGTGTTCGTGTAATACATCTCATTGAATTACAGCTTTCCCCTCATGAAGCCTTTCGCTAAGACTTTTCTTGTGGAATTTGCAAAGTGATATTTGGAATCCCTTAGAGGGCTATGACGAAAAAAGAAATAACCTAAGATAAAAACAGAAAAGAAACTTTCTGAGAAACTGCTTGTGTTCTGTTAATTCATCTCACAGAGTTACAGCTATTCCCACCAGAACCCTTTCGCTAAGACTGTTCTTGTGGAATTTGCAAAGTGATATTTGGAAGCCCATGGAGGGCTATGGTGAAATAGGAAATATTTTCCGCTAAAAACTGGAAGGAAGATTTCTGAGAAACTGTTTTGTGTTCTGTTGATTCATCTCACAGAGTTACAGCTTTCCCCTAAAGAAGCGGTTGACTAAGACTGTTCTTGTGGAATTTACAAAGTGAAATTTGGAAGCCCATAGAGGGCTATGGTGAAAAAGGAAATATCTTTCGATAAAACAGAAAAGAAGCTCTCTGAGAAACTGCTATGTGTTCTGTTATTTCATCTCACAGAGTTGCAGCTTTCGCCTGAAGAAGCCTTTAGCTAAGACTGTTCTTGTGGAATTTGTAAAATGATATTTGGAAGCCCATGGAGGGCTATGGTGAAAAAGGAAATATCTTCAGTTAAAAACTGGAAAGAAACTTTCTGAGAAACTGCTTTGTGTTCTGTTAATTCATCTCAGAGTGTTACAGCTTTCCCCTCTAGATAAAATCACAAAAGAAGCTTTCTGTGAAACTGCTTTTTGTTCTGTTAATTCATCTCACAGAGTTACAGCTTTTCCCACAGGAAGCCTTTCGCTAAGACTGTTCTTGTGGGATTAACAAAGTGATATTTGGAAGCCCATAGAGTACTATGGTGAAAAAGGAAATATCTACAGTTAAAAACTGGAAAGAAGCTTTCTGAGAAATTGGTTTGTGTTCTGTTAATTCATCTCGAAGAGTTACAGCTTTCCCCTCAAGAAGCCTTTCGCTTAGACTGTTCTTGTGGAATTTGCAAAGTGATATTTGGAAGCCCCTAGAGGGCTATGGTGAAAAAGGAAATATCTTCAGTTAAAAACTGAAAAGAAGCTTTCTGAGAAACTTCTGTGTGTTCTGTTAATTATACAATTGACCGAGTTACAGCTTTCCCCACAAGAAGCCTTCGCTAAGAATGTTCTTGTGGGATATTCAAAGTCATATTTGAAAGCCCATAGAGGGCTATGGTGAAAAAGGAAATATCCTCGGTTCAAAACTGGAAAGAAGTTTTCTGAGAAACTGCTTTGTGTTCTAGTAATTCATCTCAGAGAGTTACAGCTTCCCCTCAAGAAGCCTTTCGCTAAGACTCTTCTTGTGGAATTTGAAAAGTGATATTTGGAAGCCCGTAGAGGGCTATGGTGAAAAAGTAGGTATCCTAAGATAAAAACTGGAAAGATGGTATCTGAGAATCTGTTTTGTGTTCTGTTAATTCATCTCACAGAGATACAGCTTTTCCCTCCAGAAACCTTTCGTTAAAACTCGTCTTATGGAATTCGCAAATTGATATTTGGAAGCTGGTAGAAGGCTATGGTGAAAAAGGAAAAATCTTCCGTTAAAAACTGGATAGAAGCTTTCTGAGAAACTGCTTTGTTTTCTATTAATTCATCTCACAGAGTTACAGCATTCACCTCAAGAAGCCATTCCCTAAGACTGCTCTTGTGACATTTTAAAAGTGATATTTGGATGCCCGTAGAGGGCTATGGTGAAAAAGGAAATATTCTAAGATAAAAACTGAAAGGAAGCTTTCTGAGAAACTGCTTTGTGTTCTGTTAGTTCATCTCACAGAGTTTCAGCTTTCCCCTCAAGATGCCGTTCACTAAGACTATTTTCTTGAAATTTGCAAATTGATATTTGGAAACCCATAGAGGGCTATCGTGAAAAACGAAATATCTTCAGTTAAAAACTGGAAAGAGCATTCTGAGAAACTGTTTTGGGTTTTGTTAATTCATCTCACAGAGTTACAGCTTTCACTTCAGGAAGCCTTTCGCTAAGATTGTTCTTGTGGAATTTGCAAAGTGATATATGGAAGCCCTTAGAGGGCTACGGTGTTAAAGGAAGTATGTTCTGATAAAAACTGGAAAGAAGACTTCTTAGAGACTGCTTTGTGTTCTGTTAATTAATCTCACAGTGTTACAGCTTTCCCCTCAAGAAGCCTTTCACTAAGACTGTTCCTGTGGAATTTGCAAAGTGATATTTGGAAGCCCATAGAGGGGTAAGGTGAAAAAGGAAATATCCTAAGATAATAACTGAAAAGAAGCTTTCTGTGAAACTGCTTTGTGTTCTGTTAATTCATCTCACAGAGTTGCAGCTTTCCCCTCAAAAAGCCGTTCACTAAGACTGTTCTTGTGGAATTTGAAAAATGAAATTTGGAATCCCATGGAGGGCTATAGTGAAAAAGGAAATATCTTCAGTTAAAAACCGAAAAGGAGCTTTCTGAGAAACTGCTTTGTATTCTGTTAGTTCATCTCACAGAGTTTCAGCTTTCCACTCAAGAATCACCACTAAGACTATTCTTGTGAAATTTGCAAATTGATATTTGGAAACCCATAGAGGGCTACGGCGAAAAAGGAAATATCTTACGTTAAAAAATTGGAGGCCGGGCGCAGTGGCTCATGCCTGTAATCCCAGCACTTTGGGAGGCCGAGGCGGGCGGATCACAAGGTTAGGAGATCGACACCATGGCGAAACCCCGTCTCTACTAAAAATAGAAAAAATTTGCCGGGCGCAGTGGCGGGCGCCTGTAGTACCAGCTCCTCGGGAGGCTGAGGCAGGAGAATGGCGTGAACCCGGGAGGCGGAGCTTGCAGTGAGCCGAGATTGTGCCACTGCACTCCAGCCTGGGTGATAGAGCGAGACTCCGTCTAAAAAAAAAAAAAAAAAAAATTGGAAAGAAGTTTTCTTAGAAACTGCCGTGTGTTCTGTTAATACATCTCACCGAGTTATAGCTTTCCCCTGCAGAAGCCTTTCGCTAAGACTGTTCTTGTGGATTTGCAAAGTGATATTTGGAATCCCATAGGGGGCTATGGTGAGAAAAAAAAAATATCTTCCGTTAAAAACTGGAAAGAAGCTTTCTGAGAAAATGTCGTGTGTTCTGTTAATACATCTCAACAAGTTACACCTTTCCCCTAAAGAAGCCATTCGCTAAGACTGTTCTTGTGGGATTTCAGAGTGATATTTGAAAGCTTATAAAGGGCTACGGTGAAAAAGGAAATATCTTCAGTTAAAAACTGATAAGAAGCTTTCTGAGAACCTGCTTTGTGTTCTGTTAATTCATCTCACAGAGTTACAGCTTTCACCTCCAGAAGCCATTCACTAAGACTGTTCTTGTGGAATTTTCAAATTGATATTTGGAAGACCGTAAAAAGGTATCTTGAAAAAGGAAATATTCTACGATAAAAACTGAAAAGAAGCTTTCTGAGAAACTGCCTTGTGTTCTGTTAATTCATCTCACAGAGTTACAGCTTTTCCCTCTAGAAGCGAATTGCTAAGACTCTTCTTGTGGAATTTGCAAGGTGATATTTGGAAGCCCTTAGACGGCTATGGTGAAAAAGGAAATATCCTCCGTTGAAAACTGGAAAAAAGCTTTCTGAGACACTTCTTTATGTTCTGTTAATTCATCTCACAGAGTTCCACCTTTCCCATCGAGAAGACTTTCGCTAAGACTGTTCTTGTGTAATTTGCAAGGTGATATTTGGAAGCCCCTAGAAGGCTATGGTGAAAAAGGAAATATCTTCCGTTAAAAACTGGAAAGAATATTTCTGAGAAACTGCTTTTTGTTCTGTTAATTCATCTCACAGAGTTACAGCTTTTCCCTCTAGAAGCGAATCGCTAAGACTGTTCTTGTGGAATATGCAAGGTGATATTTGGAAGCCCTTAGAGGGCTATGGTGAAAAAGGAAATATCCTCAGTTGAAAACTGGAAAGAAGCTTTCTGAGACACTTATTTATGTTCTGTTAATTCAGCTCACAGAGTTACACCTTTCCCATTAAGAAGACTTTCGCAAAGACTGTTCTTGTGTAATTTGCAAGGTGATATTTGCAAGCCCCTAGAAGGCTATGGTGAAAAAGGAAATAACTTCCGTTAAAAACTGGAAAGAAAATTTCTGAGAAACTGCTTTTTGTTCTGTTAATTCATCTCACAGAGTTACAGCTTTTCCCTCTAGAAGCGAATCGCTAAGACTGTTATTGTGGATTTTGCAAGGTGATATTTGCAAGCCCTTAGAGGGCTATGGTGAAAAAGGAAATATACTCAGTTGAAAACTGAAAAGAAGCTTTCTGAGACACTTCTTTGTGTTCTGTTAATTCATCTCACAGAGTTACACCTTTCCCATCAAGAAGACTTTCGCTAAGACTGTTCTTGTGTAATTTGCAAGGTGATATTTGGAAGCCCATAGAAGGCTATTGTGAAAAAGGAAATATCTTCCGTTAAAAACTGGAAAGAAGACTTCTGAGAAACTGCTTTTCGTTCTGTTAATTCATCTCACAGAGTTACAGCTTTCCCCTACAGAAACCTTTCCCTAAGACTGTTCTTTTGGAATTTGCAAAGTGATATTTGGAAGCCCATAGAGGGCTATGGTGAAAAAAGCAATGTCTTCCGTTAAAAACTGGAAAGAAGTTTTCTGAGAAACTGCCATGTGTTCTGTTAATACACCTCACCGAGTTACAGCTTTCCCCTCAAGAAGCCTTTCGCTAAGACTGCTCTTGTGGAATTTCCAAAGTGATATTTGGAAGCCCATAGAGGGCTACGGTGAAAAAGGAAATGTCATCAGTTAATCTGTGGATAGAAGCATTCTGAGAAACTGCTTTCTGTTCTGTTACTTCATCTCACAGAGTTACAGCTTTCCCCTCAAGAAGCCTTTCGCTAACACTGTTCTTGTGGAATTTGTAAAGTGATATTTGGAATCCCATAGAGAGCAATGGTGAAAAAGGAAATATCTTCCGTTCAAAACTGGAAAGAAGCTTTCTGAGAAACTGCTCTGTGTTCTGTTAATTCATCTCACAGAGTTACATCTTTCCCTCCAAGAAGCCTTTCGCGAAGGCTGTTCTTGTGGAATTTGCAAAGTGAAATTTGGAAACCCATAGAGAGCTATGGTGAAAAAGGAAATATCTTTCGTTAAAAACCGAAAAGAAGCTCTCTGAGAAACTGCTTTCTGTTCTGTTAGTTCATCTCACAGAGTTTGAGCTTTACCCTCAAGAAGCCGTTCACTAACACTATTCTTGTGAAATTTGCAAAGTGATATTTCGAATCTAATAGAGGGCTATGATGGAAAAGGAAATATCTTCCGTTAAAAACTGGAAAGAAGATTTCTGAGAAACTGCCCTGTGTTTTGTTAATACACCTCACCGAGTTAAAGCTTTCCCCTCAAGAAGTCTTTCGCTAAGACTGTTCTTGTGGGATTTCCAAAGTTATATTTGGAAGCCCATAGAAGGCTATGGTTAAAAAGGAAATATCTTCCGTTAAAAATTGGAATGAAGCTTTGAGAAACTGCTTTGTGTTCTGTTAATTAATCTCACAGAGTTACAGCTTTTTCCTGCAGAAGCCTTTCGCTATGTCTGTTCTTGTGAAATTTGCAAAATGATATTTGGAGCCCCTAGAGGGCTATGGTGAAAAAGGAAATACCTTCAGTTAAAAACTGCAAAGAAGCTCTTGGAGAAACTGCCGTGTGTTCGTGTAATACATCTCATTGAATTACAGCTTTCCCCTCATGAAGCCTTTCGCTAAGACTTTTCTTGTGGAATTTGCAAAGTGATATTTGGAATCCCTTAGAGGGCTATGACGAAAAAAGAAATAACCTAAGATAAAAACAGAAAAGAAACTTTCTGAGAAACTGCTTGTGTTCTGTTAATTCATCTCACAGAGTTACAGCTATTCCCACCAGAACCCTTTCGCTAAGACTGTTCTTGTGGAATTTGCAAAGTGATATTTGGAAGCCCATGGAGGGCTATGGTGAAATAGGAAATATTTTCCGCTAAAAACTGGAAGGAAGATTTCTGAGAAACTGTTTTGTGTTCTGTTGATTCATCTCACAGAGTTACAGCTTTCCCCTAAAGAAGCGGTTGACTAAGACTGTTCTTGTGGAATTTACAAAGTGAAATTTGGAAGCCCATAGAGGGCTATGGTGAAAAAGGAAATATCTTTCGATAAAACAGAAAAGAAGCTCTCTGAGAAACTGCTATGTGTTCTGTTATTTCATCTCACAGAGTTGCAGCTTTCGCCTGAAGAAGCCTTTAGCTAAGACTGTTCTTGTGGAATTTGTAAAATGATATTTGGAAGCCCATGGAGGGCTATGGTGAAAAAGGAAATATCTTCAGTTAAAAACTGGAAAGAAACTTTCTGAGAAACTGCTTTGTGTTCTGTTAATTCATCTCAGAGTGTTACAGCTTTCCCCTCTAGATAAAATCACAAAAGAAGCTTTCTGTGAAACTGCTTTTTGTTCTGTTAATTCATCTCACAGAGTTACAGCTTTTCCCACAGGAAGCCTTTCGCTAAGACTGTTCTTGTGGGATTAACAAAGTGATATTTGGAAGCCCATAGAGTACTATGGTGAAAAAGGAAATATCTACAGTTAAAAACTGGAAAGAAGCTTTCTGAGAAATTGGTTTGTGTTCTGTTAATTCATCTCGAAGAGTTACAGCTTTCCCCTCAAGAAGCCTTTCGCTTAGACTGTTCTTGTGGAATTTGCAAAGTGATATTTGGAAGCCCCTAGAGGGCTATGGTGAAAAAGGAAATATCTTCAGTTAAAAACTGAAAAGAAGCTTTCTGAGAAACTTCTGTGTGTTCTGTTAATTATACAATTGACCGAGTTACAGCTTTCCCCACAAGAAGCCTTCGCTAAGAATGTTCTTGTGGGATATTCAAAGTCATATTTGAAAGCCCATAGAGGGCTATGGTGAAAAAGGAAATATCCTCGGTTCAAAACTGGAAAGAAGTTTTCTGAGAAACTGCTTTGTGTTCTAGTAATTCATCTCAGAGAGTTACAGCTTCCCCTCAAGAAGCCTTTCGCTAAGACTCTTCTTGTGGAATTTGAAAAGTGATATTTGGAAGCCCGTAGAGGGCTATGGTGAAAAAGTAGGTATCCTAAGATAAAAACTGGAAAGATGGTATCTGAGAATCTGTTTTGTGTTCTGTTAATTCATCTCACAGAGATACAGCTTTTCCCTCCAGAAACCTTTCGTTAAAACTCGTCTTATGGAATTCGCAAATTGATATTTGGAAGCTGGTAGAAGGCTATGGTGAAAAAGGAAAAATCTTCCGTTAAAAACTGGATAGAAGCTTTCTGAGAAACTGCTTTGTTTTCTATTAATTCATCTCACAGAGTTACAGCATTCACCTCAAGAAGCCATTCCCTAAGACTGCTCTTGTGACATTTTAAAAGTGATATTTGGATGCCCGTAGAGGGCTATGGTGAAAAAGGAAATATTCTAAGATAAAAACTGAAAGGAAGCTTTCTGAGAAACTGCTTTGTGTTCTGTTAGTTCATCTCACAGAGTTTCAGCTTTCCCCTCAAGATGCCGTTCACTAAGACTATTTTCTTGAAATTTGCAAATTGATATTTGGAAACCCATAGAGGGCTATCGTGAAAAACGAAATATCTTCAGTTAAAAACTGGAAAGAGCATTCTGAGAAACTGTTTTGGGTTTTGTTAATTCATCTCACAGAGTTACAGCTTTCACTTCAGGAAGCCTTTCGCTAAGATTGTTCTTGTGGAATTTGCAAAGTGATATATGGAAGCCCTTAGAGGGCTACGGTGTTAAAGGAAGTATGTTCTGATAAAAACTGGAAAGAAGACTTCTTAGAGACTGCTTTGTGTTCTGTTAATTAATCTCACAGTGTTACAGCTTTCCCCTCAAGAAGCCTTTCACTAAGACTGTTCCTGTGGAATTTGCAAAGTGATATTTGGAAGCCCATAGAGGGGTAAGGTGAAAAAGGAAATATCCTAAGATAATAACTGAAAAGAAGCTTTCTGTGAAACTGCTTTGTGTTCTGTTAATTCATCTCACAGAGTTGCAGCTTTCCCCTCAAAAAGCCGTTCACTAAGACTGTTCTTGTGGAATTTGAAAAATGAAATTTGGAATCCCATGGAGGGCTATAGTGAAAAAGGAAATATCTTCAGTTAAAAACCGAAAAGGAGCTTTCTGAGAAACTGCTTTGTATTCTGTTAGTTCATCTCACAGAGTTTCAGCTTTCCACTCAAGAATCACCACTAAGACTATTCTTGTGAAATTTGCAAATTGATATTTGGAAACCCATAGAGGGCTACGGCGAAAAAGGAAATATCTTACGTTAAAAAATTGGAGGCCGGGCGCAGTGGCTCATGCCTGTAATCCCAGCACTTTGGGAGGCCGAGGCGGGCGGATCACAAGGTTAGGAGATCGACACCATGGCGAAACCCCGTCTCTACTAAAAATAGAAAAAATTTGCCGGGCGCAGTGGCGGGCGCCTGTAGTACCAGCTCCTCGGGAGGCTGAGGCAGGAGAATGGCGTGAACCCGGGAGGCGGAGCTTGCAGTGAGCCGAGATTGTGCCACTGCACTCCAGCCTGGGTGATAGAGCGAGACTCCGTCTAAAAAAAAAAAAAAAAAAAATTGGAAAGAAGTTTTCTTAGAAACTGCCGTGTGTTCTGTTAATACATCTCACCGAGTTATAGCTTTCCCCTGCAGAAGCCTTTCGCTAAGACTGTTCTTGTGGATTTGCAAAGTGATATTTGGAATCCCATAGGGGGCTATGGTGAGAAAAAAAAAATATCTTCCGTTAAAAACTGGAAAGAAGCTTTCTGAGAAAATGTCGTGTGTTCTGTTAATACATCTCAACAAGTTACACCTTTCCCCTAAAGAAGCCATTCGCTAAGACTGTTCTTGTGGGATTTCAGAGTGATATTTGAAAGCTTATAAAGGGCTACGGTGAAAAAGGAAATATCTTCAGTTAAAAACTGATAAGAAGCTTTCTGAGAACCTGCTTTGTGTTCTGTTAATTCATCTCACAGAGTTACAGCTTTCACCTCCAGAAGCCATTCACTAAGACTGTTCTTGTGGAATTTTCAAATTGATATTTGGAAGACCGTAAAAAGGTATCTTGAAAAAGGAAATATTCTACGATAAAAACTGAAAAGAAGCTTTCTGAGAAACTGCCTTGTGTTCTGTTAATTCATCTCACAGAGTTACAGCTTTTCCCTCTAGAAGCGAATTGCTAAGACTCTTCTTGTGGAATTTGCAAGGTGATATTTGGAAGCCCTTAGACGGCTATGGTGAAAAAGGAAATATCCTCCGTTGAAAACTGGAAAAAAGCTTTCTGAGACACTTCTTTATGTTCTGTTAATTCATCTCACAGAGTTCCACCTTTCCCATCGAGAAGACTTTCGCTAAGACTGTTCTTGTGTAATTTGCAAGGTGATATTTGGAAGCCCCTAGAAGGCTATGGTGAAAAAGGAAATATCTTCCGTTAAAAACTGGAAAGAATATTTCTGAGAAACTGCTTTTTGTTCTGTTAATTCATCTCACAGAGTTACAGCTTTTCCCTCTAGAAGCGAATCGCTAAGACTGTTCTTGTGGAATATGCAAGGTGATATTTGGAAGCCCTTAGAGGGCTATGGTGAAAAAGGAAATATCCTCAGTTGAAAACTGGAAAGAAGCTTTCTGAGACACTTATTTATGTTCTGTTAATTCAGCTCACAGAGTTACACCTTTCCCATTAAGAAGACTTTCGCAAAGACTGTTCTTGTGTAATTTGCAAGGTGATATTTGCAAGCCCCTAGAAGGCTATGGTGAAAAAGGAAATAACTTCCGTTAAAAACTGGAAAGAAAATTTCTGAGAAACTGCTTTTTGTTCTGTTAATTCATCTCACAGAGTTACAGCTTTTCCCTCTAGAAGCGAATCGCTAAGACTGTTATTGTGGATTTTGCAAGGTGATATTTGCAAGCCCTTAGAGGGCTATGGTGAAAAAGGAAATATACTCAGTTGAAAACTGAAAAGAAGCTTTCTGAGACACTTCTTTGTGTTCTGTTAATTCATCTCACAGAGTTACACCTTTCCCATCAAGAAGACTTTCGCTAAGACTGTTCTTGTGTAATTTGCAAGGTGATATTTGGAAGCCCATAGAAGGCTATTGTGAAAAAGGAAATATCTTCCGTTAAAAACTGGAAAGAAGACTTCTGAGAAACTGCTTTTCGTTCTGTTAATTCATCTCACAGAGTTACAGCTTTCCCCTACAGAAACCTTTCCCTAAGACTGTTCTTTTGGAATTTGCAAAGTGATATTTGGAAGCCCATAGAGGGCTATGGTGAAAAAAGCAATGTCTTCCGTTAAAAACTGGAAAGAAGTTTTCTGAGAAACTGCCATGTGTTCTGTTAATACACCTCACCGAGTTACAGCTTTCCCCTCAAGAAGCCTTTCGCTAAGACTGCTCTTGTGGAATTTCCAAAGTGATATTTGGAAGCCCATAGAGGGCTACGGTGAAAAAGGAAATGTCATCAGTTAATCTGTGGATAGAAGCATTCTGAGAAACTGCTTTCTGTTCTGTTACTTCATCTCACAGAGTTACAGCTTTCCCCTCAAGAAGCCTTTCGCTAACACTGTTCTTGTGGAATTTGTAAAGTGATATTTGGAATCCCATAGAGAGCAATGGTGAAAAAGGAAATATCTTCCGTTCAAAACTGGAAAGAAGCTTTCTGAGAAACTGCTCTGTGTTCTGTTAATTCATCTCACAGAGTTACATCTTTCCCTCCAAGAAGCCTTTCGCGAAGGCTGTTCTTGTGGAATTGGCAAAGGGATATTTGGAAGCCCATAGAGGGCTATGGTGAAAATGAAATATCTTCCGTTAAAAACTGGAAAGAAGCTTTCTGAGAAACTGCTTTGTGTTCTGTTAATTCATCTCACAGAGTTACAACTTTCCCCTCCAGAAGCCCTCCACAAAGACTCTTCTTGTGGAATTTGCAATGTGATATTTGGAAGCCCATAGAGGGCTTTGGTGAAAAAGGAAATTACTTATGATAAAAACTGAAAGGAAGCTTTCTGAGAAACTGCCTTGTGTTCTGTTAATTCATCTCACAGATTTACAGTTTTCCCCTCAAGAAGCCTTTTGCTAAGACTGTTCTTGTGCGATTTGCAAAGTGATATTTGGAAGCCCATAGAGCGCTATGGTGAAAAAGGAAATATCTTCAGTTAAAAATTGGAAAGAAGCTTTCTGACATACTGCTTTGTGTTCTGTTAATTCATCTCACAGAGTTACAGCTTTACCCTCCAGAAGCCTTTCCCTAAGATTGTTTTTGTGGAATTTTCAAAGTGATATTTGGAAGCCCATAGAGGGCTACGGTGAAAAAGGAAATATCTTCCGTTAAAAACCGGAAAGGAGCTTTCGGAGAAACTGCCGTGTGTTCGTGTAATACATCTCACCGAGTTACAGCTTTCTTCTCAAGAAGCCTTTCACTGAGACTGTTCTTTTGGGATTTGCAAAGAGATATTTGGAAGCCCATAGAGGGCTACGGTGAAAAAGGAAATATTTACCGTTAAAAACTGGAAAGAAGCTTTCTGAGAAACTGCTTTGTGTTCTGCTATTTCATCTCACAGGTTTACAGCTTTCCCCTCCAGAAGCCTTCGCTAAGATGGTTCTTGTGGGATTTGCAAAGTGATATTTGGAAGCCCATAGAGGGCTATGGTGAAAAAGGAAATAGGTTCTGTTAAAAACTGGAAAGAGGCTTTCTGAGAAACTGCTTAGTGTTCTGTTAATTCATCTCGGAGAGATACAGCTCTCTCCTCAAGAAGCCTTTCGCTAAGACTGTTCTTGTGGAATTTGCAAAGTGATATTTTGAAGCCCATATGGGGCTATGGTGTAAAAGGAAATATCTTCCGTTAAAAACTGGAAAGAAGATTTCTGAGAAACTGCTTTGTGTTCTGTTAATTCATCTCACAGAGTTACAGCTTTTCCGTCAAGAAGACTTTCGCTAAGACTGTTCTTGTGGAAATTGCCAAGTGATATTTGGAAGCCCATAAAGGGCTATGGTGAAAATAGGAATATCCTAAGATAAAGACCAAAAAGAAGCTTTCTGAGAAACTGCTTTGTGTTTCGTTAGTTCATCTCACAGAGTAACAGCTTTCCCTTCAAGAATCCGTTCACTAAGACTGTTCTTGTGAATATTGCAAAATGATATTTGGAAGCCCATAGAGGACTATGGTGAAATAGGAAATATCTTCCGTTAAAAACTGTAAAGAAGCATTCTGAGAAATTACCGTGTGTTGTGTTAATACGTCTCACCGACTTACAGGTTTCCCCTCAAGAAGCCTTTCGCTAAGACTGTTCTTGTGGAATTTGCAAACTAGTATTTGGAAGCCCATTGAGGGATATGGTGAAAAAGGAAATATCTTCAGTTGAAAACTGGAAAGAAGCTTTGTGAGAAACTGCATTGTGTTCTGTTAATACATCTCACCGAGTTACAGCTTTCCCCACAAGAAGCCTTTCGCTAAGACTGTTCTTGTCGGATTTGAAAAGTGATATTTGGAAGCCCGTACAGGGCTATGGTGAATAAGGAAATATCTTCCATTGAAAACCGAAAAGAAGCTCTCGGGGAAACTGCCTTGTGTTCTATTAGTTCATCTCACAGTGTTACAGCTGTCCCCTCAAGAAGCCGTTCACTAAGACTATTCTCATGAAATTGGCAAAGTGATATTTGGAAACCCATATTGGGCAATGGTGAAAAAGGAAATATCTTTAGTTAAAAACTGGAAAGAAGCTCTCTGAGATACTGCCGTGTGTTCTGTTAGTACATCTCACCGAGTTACAGCTTTCCCCTAAAGAAGCCTTTCGATAAGACTGTTCTTGTGGAATTTGCAAAGTGACATTTGGAAGCCCATAGAGGGCTATGGTGAAAAAGGAAGTATATTCCTTAAGAACTGGAAAGAAGATTTCTGAGAAACTGCTTTGTGTTCTGTTAATTCATCTCACAGTGTTACAGCTTTCCCCTCAAGAAGTCTTTCGCTAAGACTGTTCTTGTGGAATTCGCAAAATGATACTTATAAGCCCGTAGAGGACTATGGTGAAAAAGGAAATATCTTCCATTAAAAACCGAAAAGAAGTTCTCTGAGAAACTGCTTTGTGTTCTGTTAGTTCATCTCACAGAGTTTCAGCTTTCAACTCAAGATGCCTTTCGCTAAGACTGTTGTTGTGGAATTTGCAAAGTGATATTTGTAAGCCCATACAGGGCTATGGTGTAAAAGGAAATATCTTCCGCTAAAAACTGAATAAAAGCTCTCTGAGAAAATGCTTTGTGTTCTGTTAATTCATCTCAAAGAGTTACTGCTTTCCCCTCATGAAGCCTTTCGATAAGACTGTTCTTGTGGAATTTGCAAAGTGACATTTGGAAACCCATAGAGGGCTATGGTGAAAATGGAAATATCCTAAGATAAATTCGAAAAGAAGCTTTCTGCGAAACTGCTTTGCGTTCTGTTAGTTCATCTCACAGAGTTACAGCTTTCCCTTCAAGAAGTCGTTCACTGAGACTGTTTTTGTGAAATTTGAAATGTGATATTTGGAAGCCGATAGAGGGCTATGGGGTAAAAGGATACATCTTCCGTTAAAATCAGGAAAGAAGCTTTCTGAGAAACTGCCGTGTGTTCTGTTAATACATTTCACCAAGTTACAGCTTTCCACAAAAGAAGTCTTTGGCTAAGACTGTTCTTGTGGGATTTGCAAAGTGATATTTGGAAGCCCATAGAGGGCAATGGTGAAAAAGGAAATATCTTCCGTTAAAAACTGGAAAGAATCGTTCTGAGAAACTGCTCTGTGTTCTGTTAATTCATCTCACAGAGATACAGCTTTCTCTGCAAGAAACGGTTCACTAAGGCTGTTCTTGTGGAATTTCCAAAGTGATATTTTGAAGCCCATAGAGGGCTATTTTGAAAAAGGAAATATGCTAAGATAAAAACTGAAAAGAAGGTATCTGAGAAACTGCTTTGTGTTGTGTTAATGATCTCACAGAGTTACAGCTTTCCCTTCAAGAAGCCTTTCGCTATGTCTGTTCTTGTGGAATTTGCAAAGTGATATTTGGAAGCCCAGAGAGGGCTATGGTGAAAAAGGAATTCTCTTCCGTTAAAAACTGGAAGGAAGCTTTCTGAGAAACTGCTTTGTGTTCTGCTAATTCATATCATATACTTATAGCTTTTTCCTCAAGAAGCCTTTCACTAAGACTGTTCTTGTGGAATTTTCAAAGTGATATTTGGAAGCCCATGGAGGGTTTGGTGAAAAAGGAAATATCTTCCGTTAAAAATTGGAAAGAAGCTTTCTGAGAAACTGCTTTGTATTCTGTTAATTCATCTCACAGAGTTACAGCTTTCCCCTCAAAGATAACTTTTCTAAGTCTGTACTTGTGGAATTTGCAAAGTGATATTTAGAAGCCAATATAGGGCTATGGTTAAAAAGGAAATATCTTGAGTTGAAAACTGGAAAGAAGCTTTCTGAGAAACTGCTTTGTGTTCTGTTAATTCCTCTCACAGAGTTACACCTTTCCCCTCAAGAAATCTTTCGCTGGGACTGTTCTTGTGTCATTTGGAAAGTGGTATTTAGAAGGCCATAGAGGGCTATTGTGAATAAGGAAATATCTTCGTTATAAACTGGAAAGAAGCTTTCTGAGAAAGTGCTTTGTGTCCTGTTAATTCATTTCACACAGTTACAGCTTTCTCCTCAAGAAGCCTTTCGCTAAGCCTGTTCTTGTGGAATTTGCAAAGTGATATTTGGAAGCTCATAGAGGGCTATAGTAAAAAATGATATATCTTCAGTTAAAAACTGGAAAGAAGCTTTCTGCGAAACTGCTTTGTGTTCTGTTAGTTCATCTTACAGAGTTTCAGTTTTTCTCTCAAGGTGCCCCACTAAGACTATTCTTGTGAAATTTGCAAATTGATAGTTGCAAACCCATAGAGTGCTACGGTGAAAAGGGAAATATCTTCCGTTAAAAACGGGAAAGAATTTTTCAAAGGAACTGCAGTGTGTTCTGTTAATACATCTACCGAGTAACAGCTTTCCCCTCAAGAAGCGGTTCGCTAAGGCTGTTCTAGTGGAACTTGCAAAGTGATATTTGGAAGCCCATAGAGGGATATGGTGAAAAAGGAAATATCTTCCGTTAAAAACTGGAAAGAAGCTTTTTGAGAACCTGCCATGTGTTCTTTTAATACACCTCACCAATTACAGCTTTACCCTCAAGAAGCCTTTCGCTAAGACTGTTCTTGTGGGATTTGCACAGTGATATTTGGAAGCCCATAGAGGGCTATGGTGAAAAAGGAAATATCTTCAGTTAAAAACTGGGAAGAAGCTGTATGAGAAACTGCTTTGTGTTCTGTTGATTTACCTTACAGAGTTACAGCTCTCCCCTCCAGAACCCTTTCCCTAAGATTGTTCTTGTGGAATTTTCAAAGTGATATTTGGTAAAAGGCGAAATATTTATACGATCTGAAGAGAAAGCAGAGTATTGCAAAGTGATACTTGGAAGCCCATAGAGGGCGATGGTGAAAAAGGAAATATCTTCAGTTAAAAACTGGAAAGGAGCTTTCTGAGAAACTGCCGTGTGTTGGTGTAATACATCTCACCGAGTTACAGCTTTCCCCTCAAGAAGTCTTTCACTAAGACACTTCTTGTGGAATTTGCAATGAGATATTTGGAAGCCCATAGAGGCCTATGGTGAAAAAGGAAATATCCTAAGATAAAAATTGAAAAGAAGCTTTCTGAGAAACGGCTTTGGGTTCTCTTAATTCATCTCACAGAGTTAGAGCTTTCCCCTAAAGAAGTCGTTCACTAAGACTGCCTTTGTGAAATTTGCAAAGTGATATTTGGAAACCCATAGGAGGCTATGGTGAAAAAACCAATGTCTTCCGTTAAAAACTGGAAAGAAGCTTTCTGAGAAACTGCCATGTGTTCTGTTAATACAACTCACCGAGATACAGCTTTCCCCTCAAGAAGCCTTTCGCTAAGTCTGCTCTTGTGGGATTTGCAAAGTGATATTTGGAAGCCCATAGAGGGCTACGGTGAAAAAGGAAATATCTTCAGTTAAACTGTGGATAGAAGCATTCTGAGAAACTGCTTTCTGTTCTGTTAATTCATCTCACAGAGTTACAGCTTTCCCCTCAAGAATCCTTTCGCTAAAAGTGTTCTTGTGGGATTTGCAAAGTGGTATTTGGAAGCCCCTAGAGGGCTATGCTGAAAAAGGAAATTTCTTCATTTAAAAACTGGAAAGAAGCTTTCTTAGAAACTGCTTTGTGTTCTGTTACTTCATCTCACAGAATTACAGCTTTCCCCTCCAGAAACATTTCACTAAGACTGTTCTTCTGGAATTTGCAATGTGATATTTGGAAGCCCGTAGTGGGCTATGGTAAAAAAGGGAATATCTTCCGTTAAAAACTGGAAAGAAGCTTTCTGAGAAACTGTTTGTGTTCTGTTAATTCATCTCACAGAGTTACAGCTTTTCCTTAAAGAAGCCTTTCGGTAAGACTGTTCCTGTGGAATTTGCAAAGTGATATTTGGAAGCAGATACAGGGCTATGGAGAAAACGGGAATATCTTCCGTTAAAAACTGGAAAGAAGATTTCTGCTAAACTGCTTTGTGTTCTGTTAATTCAACTCACAGAGTTACAACTTTCCCCTCCAGAAGCCCTCCGCAAAGAATCTTCTTTTGAAATTTGCAAAGTGATATTTGGAAGCCCATAGCTGGCTATGCTGAAAAAGGAAATTTCCTAAGATAAAAACTTAAAGGAAGCTTTCTGAGAAACTGCGTGGTGTTCTGTTAATTCATATCCCAGACTTACAGCTTTCCCCTCAAGAAGCCTTTCGCTAAGACTGTTCTTGTGCGATTTGCAAAGTGATATTTGGAAGCCCATAGAGCGCTATGGTGAAAAAGTAAACTTCTTCAGTTAAAAAGTGGAAGGAAGGTTTCTGAGAAACTGTTTTGTGTTCTGTTAATTCATCTCACAGAGTTACAGCTTTCCCCTCCAGAAGCCTTTCCCTAAGACTGTTCCTGTGGAATTTGCAAAGTGATATTTGGAATCCCTAGAGGGCTATGGTGAAAAAGGAAATATCTTCTGTTAAAAACTGGAAAGAAGCTTTCTGAGAAACTTCTTTGTGTTCTGTTAATTTATCTCACAGAGTTACAAAGTTCTCCTCCAGAAGTCCTTCGTTAAGACTGTTCTTGTGGAATTTGCAAAGTGATATTTGGAAGCCCATACAGGGCTATGGTGAAAAAGGAAATATCATCCGCTAAAAACCGAAAAGAAGCTCTCTGAGAAACCGCTTTGTGTTGTGTTGGTTCATCTCACAGAGTATCAGCTTTCTCCTCAAGAGGCCGTTCACTAAAACTGTTCTTGTGAAATTTGCAAATTGATATTTGGAATCCCGTAGAATTCAATAGTGAAAAAGGGAATATCTTCCGTTTAATACTGGAAACAAGCTTTCAGAGAAACTGCCATGTGTTCTGTTAATACATCTCACTGAGTTACAGCTTTCCCCTCAAGAAGCTGTTGGCTAAGACTGTTCTTTTGGAATTTGAAAAGTGATATGTGGAAGCCCATAGAGGGCTATGGTGAAAAAGGAAATATCTTCCTTTAAAAACTGGAAAGAATATTTCTGAGAAACTGCCGGGTGTTCTGTTAATACACCTCACCGAGTTACAGCTTTCCCCTCAAGAAGCCTTTCGCTAATACTGTTTTTGTGGTATTTGCACAGTGATATTGGGAAGCCCATAGAGGGCAATTGTGAAAAAGGAAATTTTTTCAATTAAAAACTGGAAAGAAATTTTCTTAGAAATTGCTTTGTGTTCTGTTAATTCATCTCACAGAGGTACAGCTTTTCCCTCCAGAAGCCTTTCGCTAAGTCTGTTCTTGTGGAATTTGCATAGTGATATTTGGAAGCCCATAGAGGGCTATGCTGAAAAAGGAAATATCTTCCTTTAAAAACTGGAAAGATGTTTTCTGAGTAACTGCTTTGTGTTTCCTTAATTCATCTCACAGTGTTAAAACCTTCCCCTCCAGAAGCCCTAAGCAAAGACTGTTCTTGTGGAAATTGCAAAGTGATATTTGGAAGCCCATAGAGGGCTGAGTTGAAAAAGGAGATATGTTCCGTTAAAAACTGGAAAAAAGCTTTGTGAGAAATTGCTTTGTGTTCTCTTAATTCATCTCGCAGAGTTTCAGCTTTCCCTTCAGAAGCCTTTCGCTAAGTCTGTTCTTGCGGAATTTGCATATGGATATTTGGAAGCCCATAGAAGGCTATTTTGAGAAAGGAAATATCTCCGGTAAAAAACTGAAAAGAAGCTTTCTGAGAAACTGCTTTGTGTTCTGTTAATTCATCTCACAGTGTTACAGCTTTCTCCTGAAGAAGCCTTTCGCTAAGACTGTGCTTGTGGAATTTGCAAAGTGATATTTGGAAGCCCATAGAGGGCTATGGTGAAAAAGGAAATATCCGAAGATAAAAACCGAAAAGAAGCTTTCTGAGAAACTGCTTTGTGTTCTGTTTATTGATCTCACAGAGTTACAGCTTTCCCCTCAAGAAACCTTTCCCGAAGACTGTTCATGTGGGATTTGCAAAGTGATATTTGGAAGCCCAGAGAGGGCTATGGTGAAAAAGGAATTCTCTTCCGTTAAAAACAGGAAAGAAGCTGTCTGAGAGACTGCTTTGTGTTCTGTTAATTCATTTCACATACTTCCAGTTTTTCCTCAAGAAGCCTTTCGCTAAGACTGTTCTTGTGGAATTTTCAAAGTGATATTTGGAAGCCCATAGAGGGCTTTGGTGAAAAAGTAAATATCTTCCGTTAAAAACTGGAAAGAAGCTTTCTGAGAAACTGCTTTGTGTTCTGTTAATTCATCTCACAGAGTTACAGCTTTCCTCTCAAGGAGAACCTTACTAAGTCTGTTCTTGTGGAATTTGCAAAGTGATATTTAGAAGCCCATGTAGGGCTATGGGTAAAAAGGAAATATCTTCAGTTGAAAACTGGAAAGAATCTTTCTGAGAAACTGCTTTGTGTTCTGTTAATTCATCTCACAGAGTTACAGTTTTCCCCTCAAGAAGTCTTTCGCTAGGACTGTTCTTGTGTCATTTGGAAAGTGGTATTTAGAAGGACATAGAGGGCTATGGTGAATAAGGAAATATGTTCCGTTATAAACTGGAAAGAAGCTTTTTAAGAATGTGCTTTGTGTCCTGTTATTTCATCTCACAGAGTTTCAGCTTTCTCCTCAAGAAGCCTTTCGCTAAGACTGTTCTTGTGGAATTTGCAAAGTTATATTTGGTTGCCCTTAGAGGGCTATGGTGAAAAAGGAAGTATCTTCAGTTAAAATCTGGAAAGGAGCTTTCTGAGAAACTGCTTTGTGTTCTGTTAATTCATCTCACAGCTTTCCCCTTAAGAAGCCTTTTCGTAAGGCTGTTCTTGTGGAATATTTAAAGTGATATTTGGAAGCCCATAGAGGGCTACGGTGAAAAAGAAAATATCTTCCTTTAAAAAGTGGAAAGAATCTTTCTGGGAAACTGCATTGTGTTCTGTTAATTCATCTCACAGAGTTACAGCATTCCACCAAGAAGCCTTTCACTAAGACTGTTCTTGTGAAATTTGCAAAGTGATATTTGGAAGCCCATCGAGGGCTATGGTGAAAAAGGAAATAACTGCCGTTAAAAACTGTAACGAAGATTTCTCAGAAACTGCCTTGTGTTCTGTTAATTCGCCTCACAGAGTTACAGTTTCCCGTCAAGAAGCCTTACCCTAAGACTGTTCTTGTGGAATTTGGAAAGTGATATTTAGAAGCCTACAGTGGTCTACGGTGAAAAAGGAAATAGCCTAAGATAAAAACTGAAAATAAACTTTCTGAGAAACTGCTTTCTGTTCTGTTATTTCATCTCCCAGTGCTATAGCTTTCCCCTCAAGAAGCCTTTCGCTAAGACTGTTCTTGTGGAATTTAGAACGTGATATTTACAAGCCCATAGAGGGCTATGGTGAAAAAGGAAATATCCTCCGTCAAAAACTGGAAAGAAGCTTTCATGAGAAACTGCTTTTTGTTCTGTTAATTCATCTCAAAGAGTTACAGCTTTCCCCTCAAGAAGCTTTTCGCTTAGACTGTTCTTGGGGGATTTGCAAAGTGATATTTGGAAGCCCAGAGTGGGCTATGGTGAAAAAGGAATTATCTTCCGTTCAAAACTGGAATGAAGCTTTCTGAGAAACTGCTTTGTGTTCTGTTAATTCATTTCACATACTTACAGCTTTTTCCTCAAGAAGCCTTTCGCTAAGACTGTTCTTGTGGAATTTCCAAAGTGATATTTGGAAGCCCATAGAGGGCTTTGGTCAAAAAGGAAATATCTTCCATTAAAAACTGGAAAGAAGTTTTCTGAGAAACTGCTTTGTGTTCTGTTAATTTATCTCAGAGTTACAGCTTTCCCCTCAAGGATAACTTTACTAAGTCTGTTCTTGTGGAATTTGCAAAGTGATATTTAGAAGCCCATATAGGGCTATGGTTAAAAAGGAAATATCTTGAGTTGAAAACTGGAAAGAAGCTTTCTGAGAAACTGCTTTGTGTTCTGTTAATTCCTCTCACAGAGTTACACCTTTCCCCTCAAGAAGTCCTTCGCTAGGACTGTTGTTGTGTCATTTGGAAAGTGGTATTTAGAAGGCCATAGAGGGCTATGGTGAATAAGGAAATATATTCCGTTATAAACTGTAAAGAAGCTTTCTGAGAAAGTGCTTTGTGTCCTGTTAATTCATCTCACAGTGTTACAGCTTTCTCCTCAAAAAGCCTTTCGGTAAGACTGTTCTTGTGGAATTTGCAAAGTGATATTTGGAAGCTCATAGAGAGCTATGGTAAAAAATGAAATATCTTCAGTTATAAACTGGAAAGAAGCTTTCTGAGAATCTGCTTTGTGTACTATTAATTTATCTCACAGAGTTACAGCTTTCCCCTCAAGAATCCTTTCGCTAAGACTGTTCTTGTGAACAGAAAACCAAACACCGCATGTTCTCACTCGTAGGTGGGAACTGAACAATGAGATCACTTGGACTCGGGAAGGGGAACATCACACACCGGGGCCTATCATGGGGAGCGGGGAGGGGGGAGGGATTGCATTGGGAGTTATACCTGATGTAAATGACGAGTTGATGGGAGCAGCACACCAACATGGCACAAGTATACATATGTAGCAAACCTGCACGTTGTGCACATGTACCCTACAACTTGAAGTTTAATAATAACAAATAAATTTAAAACAAAAAAAAAGACTGTTCTTGTGGAATTTGGAAAGTGATATTTAGAAACCATAGAGGGCTATGGTGAAAAAGGAAATATCTTCCGTTAAAAACTGGAAAGAAGCTTTCTGAGAAACTGCTTTGTGTTCTGTTAATTCGTCTCACAGAGTTACAGCTTTCCCCTCAAGAAGCCATTCATTATCAATGTTCTTGTGGAATTTGCAAAGTGATATTTGGAAGAACATAGTGGGCTATGTTGAAAAAGGTAATATCCTACGATAAAAACTGAAAAGAAACTTTCTGAGAAACTGCATTGTGTTCTCTTAACTCATCTCACGGAGTTATTGCTTTCCCCTCAAGAAGTCGATCACTAAGACTGTTCTTGTGGAGTTTGCAAAGTGATATTTGGAAGTTCACAGAGGGCTATGGGGAAAAAGGAAATATCTTCAGTTAAAAACTGGATAGAAGCTTTCTGAGAAACTGCTTTGTGTTCTGTTAATTCATCTCACAGAGTTACAGCTTTCCCCTAAAGAAGCCTTTCCCTATGGCTGTTCTTGTGAAATTTGGAAAGTGATATTTAGAAGCCCATAGAGGTCTATGGTGAAAAAGGAAATAGCCTGAGATAAAAACTGAAAATAAGCTTTCGGAGAAACTGCTTTGTGTTCTGTTAATTCATCTCACAGAGTTACAGCTTTCCTCTCAAGAAGCCTTTCGCTAAGACTGTTCTTGTGGAATTTGCAAAGTGATATTTGGAAGCCCATAGAGGTCTATGGTGAAAAAGGAAATATCCTAACATAAAAAATTAAAAGAACCTTTCTGAGAAACTGCTTTGCGTTCTGTTAATTCATTTCACAGAGTTACAGCTTTCCCCTCAAGAAGCCCTTTGCTAAGGCTGTTCTTGTGGAATTTGCAAAGTGGTATTTGGAAGAACATCGAAGGCTATGGTGGAAAAGTAAATATCTTCAGTTAAAACTGGAAAGAGGCTTTCTGAGAAACTGCTTTGTGTTCTGTTAATTCATCTCACAGAGTTACAGCTTTCCCCTCAAATGCCTTTCGCTAAGACTGTTCTTGTTGAATTTGCAAAGTGATATTTGGAAGTCCTTAGAGGGCTATGGTGTAAAAGGAAATATCTTCAGTTGAAAACTCGAAGGAAGTCTTCTGATTACAGCTTTTCCCTCAAGAAGCCTTTCGCTAAGACTGTTCTTGTGGAATTTGCAAAGTGATATTTGGAAGCCCATAGAGGGCTACGGTGAAAAAGGAAATATCTTCAGTTAAAAGCTGGAAAGAAGCTTTCTGAGAAACTGCTTTGTGTTCTGTTAATTCATCTCACAGAGTTACAGCTTTCCCCTCAAGAAGCCCTTTGCTAAGGCTGTTCTTGTGGAATTTGCAAAGTGGTATTTGGAAGAACATCGAAGGCTATGGTGGAAAAGTAAATATCTTCAGTTAAAACTGGAAAGAGGCTTTCTGAGAAACTGCTTTGTGTTCTGTTAATTCATCTCACAGAGTTACAGCTTTCCCCTCAAATGCCTTTCGCTAAGACTGTTCTTGTTGAATTTGCAAAGTGATATTTGGAAGTCCTTAGAGGGCTATGGTGTAAAAGGAAATATCTTCAGTTGAAAACTCGAAGGAAGTCTTCTGATTACAGCTTTTCCCTCAAGAAGCCTTTCGCTAAGACTGTTCTTGTGGAATTTGCAAAGTGATATTTGGAAGCCCATAGAGGGCTACGGTGAAAAAGGAAATATCTTCAGTTAAAAGCTGGAAAGAAGCTTTCTGAGAAACTGCTTTGTGTTCTGTTAATTCATCTCACAGAGTTACAGCTTTCCCCTCAAGAAGCCTTTTGATAAGACTGTTCTTGTGGAATAGTTAAAGGGATATATGAAGCCCATAGAGGGCTTTCTTGAAATCTTCCGCTAAGAACTGGAAAGAAGCTTTCTGGGAAACTGCTTTGTGTTCTGTTAATCCATCTCACAGAGTTACAGCTTTCCCCTCAAGAAGACCTTTATTAAGTCTGTTCTTGTGGAATTTGCAAAGTGATATTTGGAAGCCCATATAGGGCTATGTTTAAAAAGGAAATATCTTCAGTTGAAAACTGGAAAGAAGCTTTCTGAGAAACTGCTTTGTGTTCTGTTAATTCATCTCACAGAGTTACAGCTTTCCCCTCAAGAAGTCTTTCGCTAGGACTGTTCTTGTTTCATTTCGAAAGTGGTATTTAGAAGGCCATAGAGGGCTATGGTGAATAAGGAATTATTTTCCATTATAAACTGGAAAGAAGCTTTCTGAGAAAGTGCTTTGTGTCCTGTTAACTCATCTCACAGAGTTACAGATTTCTCCTCAAGAAGCCTTTCGCTGAGACCGTTCTTGTGGAATTTGCAAATTGATTTTAGAAGCCCCTAGAGGGTTATGGCAAAAAGGAAATATTCTAAGATAAAAACCGAAAAGAAGCTTTCTGAGAAACTACATTGTGTTCTCTTAGTTCATCTCACAGAGTTATAGCTGTCCCCTCAAGAAGCCGTTCCCTAAGATTATTCCTGTAGAATTTTCCAGGTGATATTTGGAAGCCCATAGAGGGCCATGATGAAAAAGGAAATATCTTCCGTTAAAAACTGGAAAGAATGTTTTTTAGAAACTGCTTTGTGTTCTGTTAATTCATCTCACAGTTTTACAGCTTTCCCCTCAAGATGCCTTTCGCTAAGACTGTTCTTGTGGAATTTGCCAAGTGATATTTGGAAGCCCATAGAGGGCTACGGTAAAAATGGAAATATCCTAAGAAAAAAGTCGAAAAGAAGCTTTCTGAGAAATTGCTTTGTGTTCTGGTAATTCATCTCACAGAGTTACACCTTTCTCCTCAATGAGCCTTTCGCTAAGACTGTTCTTGTGGAATTTGAACAGTGATATTTCGTAGCCCATGGGGGCTATGGTGAAAAAGGAAATATCTTTCGTTAAAAACTGGAAACAAGATTTCTGAGAAACTGCTTTGTGTTCTGTTAATTCATCTCACAGAGTTAGAGCTTTCCCCTGAAGAAGCCGTTCACTAAGACTGTTCTTGTGAAATTTGCAAAGTGATATTTGGAAGCCCATAGAGGGCTATGGTGAAATAGGAAATATCTTCCGTTAAAAACCAGAGGCAGATAAAGCCACAAATATGGGGAAAAAGCAGGGCAGAAAAACTGGAATTTCAAAAAATAAGAGCGCATCTCCTCCGGCCAAGGAGCACAGCTCATTGCCAGCAACGGATCAAAGCTGGACCGAGAATGACCTTTATGAGATGATAGAAGAAGGCTTCAGTCCATCAAACTTCTCAGAGCTAAAGGAGGAATTACGTGCCCAGCGCAAAGAAACTAAAAGTCTTGAAAAAAAATGGAAGAATTGATGGCTAGAATAATTAATGCAGAGAAGTTCATAAACGAAATGAAACAGATGAAAACCATGAAACGAGAAATACGTGACAAATGCACAAGCTTCAGTAACCGACTGGATCAACTGGAAAAGAGTATCAGCGATTAAGGATCAACTGAACAAAATGAAGCGAGAAGAGAAATCAAAAGAAAAAAGAAGAAAAAGAAATGAACAAAGCCTGCAAGAAGTATGGGATTATGTAAAAAGACCAAATCTACGTGTGATTGGGGTGCCTGAAAGTCAGGGGTAAAATGGAACCAAGTTGGAAAACACTCTTCAGTATATCATCCAGGAGAAATTCCCCAACCTAGTAGGGCAGGCCAACATTCAAATCCAGGAAATACAGAGAACACCACAAAGATACTCCTCGAGAAGAGCAACTCAAGACACATAATTGCCAGATTCACCAAAGTTGAAATGAAGAAAAAAATCTTAAGGGCAGAAAGAGAGAAAGGTCGGGTTACCCACAAAGGGAAGCCCATCAGACTAACAGCAGATCTCTCGGCAGAAACTCTACAAGCCAGAAGAGAGTGGGGGCCAATATTCAACATTCTTAAAGAAAAGAATTTTCAACCCTGCATTTCATATCCAGCCAAACTAAGTTTCATTAGTGAAGGAGAAATAAAATCCTTTACAGATAAGCAAATGCTTAGAGATTTTGTCACCACTAGGCCTGCCTTACAAGAGACCCTGAAGGAAGCACTAAACATGGAAAGGAACAACCGGTACCAGCCATTGCAAAAACATGCCAAAATGTAAAGACCATCAAGGCTAGGAAGAAACTGCATCAACTAACGAGCAAAATAACCAGTTAATATCATAATGGTAGGATCAAGTTCACACATAACAATATTAACCTTAAATGTAAATGGACTAAATGCTCCAATTAAAAGACACAGACTGGCAAACTGGGTAAAGAGTCAAGATTCATCAGTCTGCTGTATTCAGGAGACCCATCTCACACGCAGAGACATACATAGGCTCAAAATAAAGGGATGGAGGAAGATTTACCAAGCAAATGGAGAACAAAAAAAGCAGGGGTTGCAATACTAGTCTCTGATAAAACAGACTTTAAACCATCAAAGATCAAAAGAGACAAAGAAGGCCATTACATAATGGTAAAGGGATCAATTCAACAGGAAGAGCTAACTATCCTAAATATATATGCACCCAATACAGGAGCACCCAGATTCATAAAGCAAGTCCTTAGAGACTTACAAAGAGACTTAGACTCCCATACAATAATAATGGGATACTTCAACACTCCACTGTCAACATTAGACAGATCAACGAGACAGAAAGTTAACAAGGATATCCAGGAATTGAACTCATCTCTGCAGCAAGAAGACCTAATAGACATCTATAGAACTCTCCACCCCAAATCAACAGAATATACAATGTTCTCAGCACCACATCGCACTTATTCCAAAATTGACCACATAGTTGGAAGTAAAGCACTCCTCAGTAAATGTACAAGAACAGAAATTGTAATAAACTGTCTCTCAGACCACACTGCAATCAAACTAGAACTCAGGACTAAGAAACTCAATCAAAACGGCTCAACTACATGGAAACTGAACAACCTGCTCCTGAATGACTACTGGGTACTTGACGATATGAAGGCAGAGATAAAGATGTTCTTTGAAACCAATGAGAACAAAGATACAACATACCAGAATCTCTGGGACACATTTAAAGCAGTGTGTAGAGGGAAATTTATAGCACTAAATGCCCACAAGAGAAAGCAGGAAAGATCTAAAATTGACACTCTAACATCGCAATTAAAAGAACTAGAGAAGCAAGAGAAAACTCATTCAAAAACTAGCAGAAGGCAAGAAATAACTAAGATCAGAGCAGAACTGAAGGAGATAGAGACACAAAAATCCCTCCAAAATATCAATGAATCCAGGAGTTGGTTTTTTTGAAAGGATCAACAAAATTGACAGACCACTAGCAAGACTAATAAAGAAGAAAAGGGAGAAGAATCAAATAGACGCAATAAAAAATGATAAAGGGGATATCACCACCGACCCCACAGAAATACAAACTACCATCAGAGAATACTATAAACCCCTCTACGCAAATAAACTAGAAAATCTAGAAGAAATGGATAATTTCCTGGACACTTACACTCTTCCAAGACTAAACCAGGAAGAAGTTGAATCCCTGAATAGACCAATAGCAGGCTCTGAAATTGAGGCAATAATTAATAGCCTACCAATCAAAAAAAGTCCAGGACCAGATGGATTCACAGCTGAATTCTACCAGAAGTACAAGGAGGAGCTGGTACCATTCCTTCTGAAACTATTCCAATCAATAGAAAAACAGGGAATCCTCCCTAACTCATCTTATGAGGCCAACATCATCCTGATACCAAAGCCTGGCAGAGACACAACAAAAAAAGAGAATTTTAGACCAATATCCCTGATGAACATCGATGCAGAAATCCTCAATAAAATACTGGCAAACCGGATTCAACAGCACATCAAAAAGCTTATCCACCATGATCAAGTGGGCTTCATCCCTGGGATGCAAGGCTGGTTCAACATTCGCAAATCAATAAACATAATCCAGCATATAAACAGAACCAAAGAGAAAAACCACATGATTATCTCAATCGATGCAGAAAAGGCTTTTGACAAAATTCAACAGCCCTTCATGCTAAAAACGCTCAATAAATTCGGTATTTATGGAACGTACCTCAAAATCATAAGAGCTATTTATGACAAACCCACAGCCAATATCATACTGAATGGGCAAAAACTGGAAAAATTCCCTTTGAAAACTGGCACAAGACAGGGATGCCCTCTCTCACCAATCCTATTCAACATAGTGTTGGAAGTCCTGGCTAGGGCAATCAGGCAAGAGAAAGAAATCAAGGGGATTCAGTTAGGAAAAGAAGAAGTCAAATTGTCCCTCTTTGCAGATGACATGATTGTATATTTAGAAAATCCCATTGTCTCAGCCCGAAATCTCCTTAAGCTGATAAGCAACTTCAGCAAAGTCTCAGGATACAAAATTAATGTGCAAAAATCACCAGCATTCGTATACACCAGTAACAGACAAACATAGAGCCAAATCATGAATGAACTTCCATTCACAATTGTTTCAAAGAGAAGAAAACACCTAGGAATCCAACTTACAAGGGATGTAAAGGACCTCTTCAAGGAGAACTACAAACCACTGCTCAATGAAATAAAAGAGGACACAAACAAATGGAAGAACATACCATGCTCATGGATAGGAAGAATCAATATTGTGAAAATGGCCATACTACCCAAGGTAATTTATAGATTCAATGCCATCCCCATCAAGCTACCAATGAGTTTCTTCACAGAATTGGAAAAAACTGCTTTAAAGTTCATATGGAACCAAAAAAGAGTCCGCATTTCCAAGACAATCCTATGTCAAAAGAACAAAGCTGGAGGCACCACGCTAACTGACTTCAAACTATACTACAAGGCTACAGTAACCAAAACAGCATGGTACTGGTACCAAAACAGAGATATAGACCAATGGAACAGAACAGAGTCCTCAGAAACAATACCACGCATCTACAGCCATCTGATCTTTGACAAACCTGAGAGAAACAAGAAATGGGGAATGGATTCCCTATTTAATAAACGGTGCTGGGAAAATTGGCTAGCCATAAGCAGAAAGCTGAAACTGGATCCTTTCCTTACTCCTTATACGAAAATTAATTCAAGATGGATTAGAGACTTAAACGTTAGACCTAAGACCATAAAAAACCTAGAGGAAAACCTAGGTAGTACCATTCAGGACATAGGCATGGGCAAAGACTTCATGTCTAAAACACCAAAAGCAACGGCAGCAAAAGCCAAAATTGACAAATGGGATCTCATTAAACTAAAGAGCTTCTGCACAGCAAAAGAAACTACCATCAGAGTGAACAGGCAACCTACAGAATGGGAGAAAATTTTTGCAATCTACTCATCTGACAAAGGCTAATATCCAGAACCTACAAAGACCTCAAACAAATTTACAAGAAAAAAGCAAACAACCCCACCAAAAGTGGGCAAAGGATATGAACAGACATTTCTCAAAAGAAGACATTCATACAGCCAACAGACACATGAAAAAATGCTCATCATCACTGGCCATCAGAGAAATGCAAATCAAAACCACACTGAGATACCATCTCACACCAGTTAGAATGGCGATCATTAAAAAGTCAGGAAACAACAGGTGCTGGAGAGGATGTGGAGAAATAGGAACACTTTTACACTGTTGGTGGGATTGTAAACTAGTTCAATCATTATGGAAAACAGTATGGCGATTCCTCAAGGATCTAGAACTAGACGTACCATATGACCCAGCCATCCCATTACTGGGTATATACCCAAAGGATTATAAATCATGCTGCTATAAAGACACATGCACACGTATGTTTATTGCGTCACTCTTCACAATAGCAAAGACTTGGAATCAACCCAAATGTCCATCAGTGACAGACTGGATTAAGAAAATGTGGCACATATACACCATGGAATACTATGCAGCCATAAAACAGGATGAGTTTGTGTCCTTTGTAGGGACATGGATGCAGCTGGAAACCATCATTCTTAGCAAACTATCACAAGAACAGAAAACCAAACACCGCATGTTCTCACTCATAGGTGGGAACTGAACAATGAGATCACTTGGACTCAGGAAGGGGAACATCACACACCGGGGCCTATCATGGGGAGGGGGGAGGGGGGAGGGATTGCATTGGGAGTTATACCTGATGTAAATGACGAGTTGATGGGTGCTGACGAGTTGATGGGTGCAGCACAGCAACAGGGCACAAGTATACATATGTAACAAACCTGCACGTTATGCACATGTACCCTAGAACTTAAAATATATTAAAAAAAAAAAAAAAAAAGAAGCAACCAACCACATCCCTCCTTCCTACTAGAGGCTTCCAGGCTGAAACAGGTTGATACAGGGAGGGGAGGAGAAGATACGCAACTAAGCCACATTTTGAGATCTGTTTAATAATCATTCTAATTTCATGTTCTCACTTATTTGTGAGATCTAAAAATCAAAACAATTGAACTCATGGAGATAGAGAGTAGAAGCATGGTTACCAGAGGTTGGGAAGGGTAGTGGGGATTTGAGGCAAAGCTGGAGATGGTTAATGGGTACAAAAAAACAGAAAGAATAAATAAGATCTAGTATTTGATAGCACAACAAGGCGACTATAGTCAGTAATAATTTAACTGTGCATTTTAAAATAACTAAAAGAGTCTAATTGGATTGCTTGTAACACAAAGGATAAATGCTTGAGAGAATGGATACCCCATTTTACATGGTGTGATTATTATTCATTGCATGCCTGAATCAGAACATCTCATGCACCCCATAAATACATACATCTACTATATACCCACAAAATTGAAATAAATAATTTTAAAAAATAAAAATAAAAAATAAAAAATAATCTTCCACTTATTTTTTAGGAAAAGCACATAACTAAATTGTTACAAAAGGATTGACCAAACATTCCTTTGAACGGTTTGAGTCAGCAGTTGTGGCAGGAATGCGGTTGGGGGAAATGGGGAGAAGTGAGTGAAGATAAAAGGAATTGGACAAGTGTTGATGTTGGTGAAATGAATGATGAGTACCTAGAGGTAATCCACTATTGTATGCATTTGGAATTCATCATAAAAATATTTTTGAAAGAACATATTCACTACTGAAAATTCAAACGAGGGGAATAAATTAAAGACCACTTATCATCCTATAATTTCAAACATTAAAAAGATTTATTATTTTATGAGAAAATTATAGCATTATTATATAAATATGGTATATTAATTTTTAACTGGCATTATACCTGAACATTTTGCTAAGTTATTGTAATGTATCAAATATATATTTTACTTATTTTTATAAAAGTGAGACATAAACTATGCCTACAAGAGATATACTAGAATAATAAGTACTAGAAATATAAAATAATTCTATATAAAATGATTAAATATAAATATGAAAAGAATTATAATTTAATTGCACCAGGAAAAATCATACTTGATTTAAAAAAACTTGTAAAGTAAAATAGAATTCAAAAAGCTTTAATTGTATTTGTATTTGACACTGTTATACTTAGTTTTTTAGCATGATATAATTATGAAAAATATTGAAAGCAATGTTATTACCTGTGGAAGACATCCGAGTTCTGGAGACATTGGCGGCGAATCTGTATAGGTTTGCAGCACCCTCCATTCTTGCTTCCTCAGAAGGAATTCCACTAAGGGGCATAAGGCAGAAAGTGAGACAGAGGTAATTCTCAGAGCAGGAGTGAAGGATTATTAAAAGGCTTTAAAACAGAAAGGAAAAGAAGGGAAGTACAACCTGGAAGAGGGCCAAGTGGGAGACTTGAGAAGTCAAGTTCACAGCTTGACTTCTTGACTTGGGGTTTTATACATTGGCATACTTCCGGGATCTTGCCTTACTTCTCCTCACTCCTGAGATCTCATTGGGAAGTTGCTGATCAGTTTCAGGTGTTTTCTATTAGAAGCCTGCCTTTCCTTGAAACCAGGTATGACCAATTACTACTTTAGAGAAACAGTTAACAACCCCTTGACCATCACCTGAGGGTCTCCCACCACATTTGGTGTGTGGAAGAGGGGAGCCCTCTCCTGCCCTGCTCATACTTGACTAGCTTTCTACTGCAACAATATTTGTTGAATATTCTTTATGTACTAAGTAATAAGAATTCTGATATTTCATGAGTGATTGTTACACAAAATTATATAAATAAAAAAGAAATTAAGCATGTAATATTAAAAAAAAAAGTGGAAAGAAGCTTTCTGAGAAACTGCTTTGTGTTCTGTTAATTCATCTCAGAGAGTTACAGCTTTCCCCTCAAGAAGTTTTTCGCTAAGACTGTTCTTGTGAAATTTGCAAAGTGATATTTGGAAGCCCATAGAGGGCTAAGGTGAAAAAGTAAATATCCTAAGATAAAAACCGAAAGGAAGATTTCTGAGAAACTGCTTTGTGTTCTGTTAGTTCATCTCACAGAGTTACAGCTTTCCCCTCAAGAAGCCGTTCACTAAGACTGTTCTTGTGAAATTCGGAAAGTAATATTTGGAAGCCCATAGAGGGCTATGGTGAAAACGGAAATACCTTTCCTTAAAAACTGGAAAGAAGCTTTCTGAGAAACTGCCTTGTGTTCTGTTAATTCATCTCACAGAGTTACAGCATTACCCTCAAGAAGCCTTTCACTAAGACTGTTCTTGTGGAATTTGCAAAGTGACATTTGGAAGCCCATAGAGGGCTGTGGTGAAAAAGGAAATATCCTAAGATAAAAACTGAAAAGAAGCTTTCTGAGAAACTGATTTGTATTCTGTTAATTCATCTCACAGAGTTACAGCTTTCCCCTCAAGAAGCCTTTCGCTAAGACTGTTCTTGTGGAATTTGCAAAGTGATATTTGGAAGCCCATAGAGGGCTACGGTGAAAAAGGAAATAGCTTCCGTTAAAAAATGGAAAGAAGCTTTCTGAGAACCTACTTTGTGTTCTGTTAATTCACCTCACAGAGTTACAGCTTTCCCCTCAAGAAGCCTTTCCCTAAGAGTGTTCTGGTGAAATTTGCAAAGTGATATATGGAAGCCCATGGAGGGCTAGGGTAAAAAAGGAAATATCCTATGATAAAAACTGAAAAGAAGCTTTCTGAGAAACTGCCTTGTGTTCTGTTAGTTCATCTCACAGGGTTAGAGCTTTCTCCTCAAGAAGCTTTTCGCTAAGATTGTTCTTGTGGAATTTCAAAGTGATATTTGGAAAGCCATAGAAGGATATGATGAAAAAGGAAATATCTTCTTTTAAAAACTGGAAAGAAGCTTTCTGAGAAACTGCTTTGTGTTCTGTTAATTCATCTCACAGATTTACAGCTTTCCTCTCAGGAAGCCTTTTTCTAAAGCTGTTCTTGTGGAATTTGCAAAGTGATATTAGGAAACACATAGAGGGCTATGGTGAACAAGGAATTATCCTAAGAAAAAGACTGAAAAGAAGCCTTCTAAGAAACCGCATTGTGTTCTGTTAATTCATCTCACAGAGATACAGCTTTCCCCTCAAGAAGCTTTTTGCTAAGACTGTTCTTCTGGAATTTGAAAGTGATATTTGGAAGCCCATAGACGGCTACGGTGATAAAGGAAATAACTTCCGTTAAAAACAGGAAAGAAGCTTTCTGAGAAACTGCTTTGTGTTATGTTAATTCATCTCACAGAGTTACAGCATTACCCTCAAGAAGCCTTTCGCTAAGACTGTTCTTTTGGAATTTGCAAAGTGATATTTGGAAGCCCATAGAGGGCTATGGTGAAAAAAGAAATATCTTCCGTTAAAAAGTGGAAAGAAGCTTTCTCAGAAACTGCTTTGTGTTCTGTTAATTCATCTCACAGTGTTACAAATTTCTCCTCAAGAAACCTTTAGCTAAGGCTGATCTTGTGGAATTTGAAAAGTGATATTTGGAAGCCCATAGACGGCTATGGTGAAAAAGGAAGTATCTTCCGTTAAAATCTGGAAAGAAGATCTCTGAGAAACTACTTTGTGTTCTGTTAATTCATCTCAGAGACTTACAGCTTTCCCCTCATGAAGAATTTCCCTAAGACTGTTCTTGTGAAATTTGCAATGCGATATTTGGAAGCCCAAAGAGGGCTATGGTGAAAAAGGAGATATCCTAAGATAAAAACTGAAAAGAAGCTCTCTGAGAAACTGCTTTGTGTTCTGTCAATTTATCTCACAGAGTTACAGCTTTCCCCTCAAGACGCCGTTCACTAAGACTGTTCTTGTGAAATTCGGAAAGTAATATTTGGAAGCCCATAGAGGGCTATGGTGAAAAAGGAAATACCTTTCCTTAAAAATTGGAAAGAAGCTTTCTGAGAAACTGCTTTGTGTTCTGTTAATTCATCTCACAGAGTTACATCTTTCCCTTCAAGAAGCCTTTCCCTAAGACTGTTCTTTTGGAATTTGCAAAGTGATATATGGAAGCCCATAGAGGGTTATGGTGAAAAAGGAAATATCTTCCGTTAAAAAGTGGAAGGAAGCTTTCTGAGAAACCTCTTTGTGTTCTGTTAATTCATCTCACAGAGTTACAGCTTTCCCCTCAAGAAGCTTTTCGCTAAGACTGTTCTTGTGGAATTTGCAAAGTGACATTTGGAAGCCCATAGCGGGCTATGGTGAAAAAGGAAATAGCCTAAGATAAAAACTGAAAAGAAGCTTTCTGAGAAACTGATTTGTGTTCTGTTAATTCATGGCACAGGGTTAGAGTCTTCCCCTCAAGAAGCCTTTCGCTAAGACTGTTCTTGTGGAATTTGCAAAGTGATATTTGGAAGCCCATAGAGGGCTACGGTGAAAAAAGAAATAGCTTCCGTTAAAAACTGGAAAGAAGCTTTCTGAGAACCTGCTTTGTGTTCTGTTAATTCATCTCACAGAGTTACAGCTTTCCCCTCAAGAAGCCTTTCCCTAAGAGTGTTCTGGTGACATTTGCAAAGTGATGTTTGGAAGCCCATAGAGGGCTATGGAGAAAAAGGAAATATCCTATGATAAAAACTGAAAAGAATCTTTCTGAGAAACTGCTTTGTGTTCCGTTAATTCATCTCACAGAGTTACAGATTTACCCTCAAGAAGCCTTTCCCTAAGACTGTTCTTGTTGAATTTGCAAAGTGACCTTTGGAAGCCCATAGAGGGCAATGGAGAAAAAGGAAATATACTATGATAAAAACTGAAAAGAATCTTTCTGAGAAACTGCTTTGTGTTCTGTTAATTCATCTCACAGGGTTACAGCTTTCATCTCAAGAAGCCTTTTGCTAAGACTGTTCTTGTTGAATTTTCAAAGTGATATTTGTAAGCCCATTGAGGGCTATGGTGGAAAAGGAATTATCCAAAGATAAAAACTGAAAAGAAGCTTTCTGAGAAACTGCTTTGTGTTCTGTTAATTCATCTCACAGAGTTACAGCTTTCCCTTCAAGAAGCCCTTCGCTAAGACTGTTCTTGTGGAATTTGCAAAGTGATATTTGGAGGCCCCTAGAGGGCTATGGTGAAAAAGGAAATATCTTCCGTTAAAAAGTGGAAAGAAGCTTTCTGAGAAACTGCTTTGTGTTCTGTTAATTCATCTCACAGAGTTACAACTTTCCCCTCAAGAAGCCTTTTGATAAGACTGTTCTTGTGGAATTTGCAAATTGATATTTGGAAGCCCATAGAGGGCTATGCTGAAAAAGGAAATATCCTTAGTTACAAACGGAAAAGAAGCTTTCTGAGGTTCGCTAAGACTGTTCTTGTGGAATTTGCAAAGAGATATTTGGAAGCCCCTGGAGGGCTATGGTGTTAAAGGAAATATCTTCCGTTAAAAGCTGGAAAGAAGTTTTCTGAGAAACTGCTTTGTGTTCTGTTAATTCATCTCACAGAGTTACAGCGTTCCCCTCAAGAAGTCACTCACTGACGGTTCTTGTGAAATTAGCAAACTGATATTTTAAGCCCTTAGAGGGCTATGGTGAAAAAGGAAATATCTAGAGTTAAGAACTGCAAGGAAGATTTCTGAGACACTGCTTTGTGTTCTGTTAATTCATCACACAGAGTTACAGCTTTCCCCTCAGGAAGCCTTTCGCTAAGACTCTTCTTGTGGAATTTGCAAAGTGATATTTGGAAGCCCATAGAGGGCAAGGGTGAAAATGAGATATCTTCCGTTAAAATCTGCAAAGAAGATTTCTGAGAAACTGCTTTATGTTCTGCTAATTCATCTCACAGAGTTACAGCTTACCCCTCAAGAATCTCTTTGCCAAGGTTGTTCTTGTGGAATTTGCAAAGTGATATTTGCAAGCTCACAGAGGGCTATGGTGAAAAAGGAAATATCTTCAGTTAAAAACTGGAAGGAAGCTTTCTGAGAAACTGCTATGTGTTCTGTTAATTCATCTCACAGAGTTGCAGCTTTCCCCTCAAGAAGCCTTTCGCGAAGAGTGTTCTTGTGGAATTTGCAAAGTGATATTTGGAAGCCCATAGAGGAACATGGTGAAAAAGGAAATATCCTAAGATAAGAAATGAAAATAATCTTTCTGAGAAACTGCTTCGTGTTCCGTTAATTCATCTCACAGAGTTACAGCATTCCCGTCAAGAAGTCTTTCGCTAAGACTCTTCTTGTGGAATTTGCAAGGTGATATTTGGAAGCCCATAGAGTGCTATGGTGAAAAAGGAAATATCCTAAGATAAAAACTGAAAAGAAGCTTTATGAGAAACTGCTTTGTGTTATTTTAGTTCATCTCACAGAATTACAGCTTTCCCCACAATATTCCTTTCGCTAAGACTGTTCTTGTGGAATTTGCACAGTGATATTTGGAAGCCCTTAGATGGCTACTGG
>NW_027327034.1:0-23528 GCF_047675955.1 Chlorocebus sabaeus | reverse complement strand
CTTTCCCTTCAAGAAGCCTTTCGCTAAGGCTGTTCTTGTGGAATTGGCAAAGGGATATTTCGAAGCCCATAGAGGGCTATAGTGAAAAAGGAAATATCTTCCGTTCAAAACTGTAAAGAAGCTTTCTGAGAAACTGCTCTGTGTTCTGTTAATTCATCTCACAGAGTTACATCTTTCCCTTCAAGAAGCCTTTCGCTAAGGCTGTTCTTGCAAATTGGCAAAGGGATAATTGGAAGCCCATAGAGGGCTATGGTGAAAAAGGAAATATCTTCCGTTCAAAACTGGAAAGAAGCTTTCTGAGAAACTGCTTTGTGTTCTGTTAATTCATCTCACAGAGTTACATCTTTGCCTTCAAGAAGCCTTTCGCTAAGGCTGTTCTTGTGCTATTGGCAAAGGGATATTTGGAAGCCCATAGAGGACTATGGTGAAAAAGGAAATATCTTCCGTTCTAAAATGGAAAGAAGCTTTCTGAGAAACTGCTCTGTGTTCTGTTAATTAATCTCACAGAGTTACATCTTTCCCTTCAAGAAGGTTTTCGCTAAGCCTGTTCTTGTGGAATTGGCAAAGGGATATTTGGAAGCCCATAGAGGGCTGTGGTGAAAAAGGAAATATCTTCCGTTCAAAACTGGAAAGAAGCTTTCTGAGAAACTGCTCTGTGTTCTGTTATTTCATCTCACAGAGTTACATCTTTCCCTTCAAGAAGACTTTCGCTAAGGCTGTCGCTGTGGAATTGGCAAACGGATATTTGGAAGCCCTTAGACGGTTATGGTGAAAATGGAAATATCTTCCGTTCAAAACTGGAAAGAAGCTTTCTGAGAAACTGCTCTGTGTTCTGTTAATTCATCTCAGAGAGTTACATCTTTCCCTTCAAGAAGCCTTTCGCTAAGTCTGTTCTTGTGGAATTGGCAAAGGGATACTTGGAAGCCCATAGAGGGCTACGGTGAAAAAGGAAATATATTCCGTTCAAAACTGGAAAGAAGCATTCTGAGAAACTGCTCTGTGTTCTGTTAATTCATCTCACAGAGTTACATCTTTCCCTTCAAGAAGCTTTACGCTAAGGCTGTTCTTCTGGAATTGGCAAAGGGATATTTGAAAGCCCATAGAGGGCTATGGTGAAAAAGGAAATATCTTCCGTTCAAAACTGGAAAGAAGCTTTCTGAGAAACTGCTCTGTGTTCTCTTAATTCATCTCACAGAGTTACATCTTTCCCTTCAAGAACCCTTTCGCTAAGGCTGTTCTTGTGGAATTGGCAAAGGGATATTTGGAAGCCCATAGAGGGCTATGGTTAAAAAGGAAATATCTTCCATTCAAACCTGGAAAGAAGCTTTCTGAGAAACTGCTCTGTGTTCTGTTAATTCATCTCACAGAGTTACATCTTTCCGTTCAAGAAGCCTTTCGCTAAGGCTGTTCTTGTGGAATTGGCAAAGGGATATTTGGAAGCCCATAGAGGGCAATGGTGAAAAAGGAAATATCTTCCGTTCAAAACTGGAAAGAAGCTTTCTGAGAAACTGCTCTGTGTTCTGTTAATTCATCTCAGAGAGTTACATCTTTCCCTTCAAGAAGCCTTTCGCTAAGTCTGTTCTTGTGGAATTGGCAAAGGGATACTTGGAAGCCCATAGAGGGCTACGGTGAAAAAGGAAATATCTTCCGTTCAAAACTGGAAAGAAGCATTCTGAGAAACTGCTCTGTGTTCTGTTAATTCATCTCACAGAGTTACATCTTTCCCTTCAAGAAGCTTTACGCTAAGTCTGTTCTTGTGGAATTGGCAAAGGGATATTTGAAAGCCCATAGAGGGCTATGGTGAAAAAGGAAATATCTTCCGTTCAAAACTGGAAAGAAGCTTTCTGAGAAACTGCTCTGTGTTCTGTTAATTCATCTCACAGAGTTACATCTTTCCCTTCAAGAAGCCTTTCGCTAAGGCTGTTCTTGTGGAATTGGCAAAGGGATATTTGGAAGCCCATAGAGGGCTATGGTGAAAAAGGAAATATCTTCCATTCAAACCTGGAAAGAAGCTTTCTGAGAAACTGCTCTGTGTTCTGTTAATTCATCTCACAGAGTTACATCTTTCCGTTCAAGAAGCCTTTCGCTAAGGCTGTTCTTGTGGAATTGGCAAAGGGATATTTGGAAGCCCATAGAGGGCAATGGTGAAAAAGGAAATATCTTCCGTTCAAAACTGGAAAGAAGCTTTCTGAGAAACTGCTCTGTGTTCTGTTAATTCATCTCAGAGAGTTACATCTTTCCCTTCAAGAAGCCTTTCGCTAAGGCTGTCGCTGTGGAATTGGCAAATGGATATTTGAAATCCCATAGATGGCTATAGTGAAAAAGGAAATATCTTCCGTTCAAAACTGGAAAGAAGCTTTCTGAGAAAATGCTCTGTGTTCTGTTAATTCATCTCACAGAGTTACATCGTTCCCTTCAAGAAGCCTTTCGCTAAGGCTGTTCTTGTGGAATTGGCAAAGAGATATTTGGAAGCCCATAGAGGGCTATGGTGAAAAAGGAAATATCTTCCGTTCAAAACTGGAAAGAAGCTTTCTGAGAAACTGCTCTGTGTTCTGTTAACTCATCTCACAGAGTTACATCTTTCCCTTCAAGAAGCCTTTCGCTAAGGCTGTTCTTGTGGAATTGGCAAAGGGATATTTGGAAGCCCATAGAGGGCTATGGTGAAAAAGGAAATATCTTCCGTTCAAAACTGGAAAGAAGCTTTCTGAGAAACTGCTCTGTGTTCTGTTAATTCATCTCACAGAGTTACATATTTCCCTTCAAGAAGCCTTTCGCTAAGGCTGTCGCTGTGGAATTGGCAAATGGATATTTGAAATCCCATAGATGGTTATGGTGAAAAAGGAAATATCTTCCGTTCAAAACTGGAAAGAAGCTTTCTGAGAAACTGCTCTGTGTTCTGTTAATTCATCTCACAGAGTTACATCTTTCCCTTCAAGAAGCTTTACGCTAAGGCTGTTCTTGTGGAATTGGCAAAGGGATATTTGGAAGCCCATAGAGGGCTACGGTGAAAAAGGAAATATCTTCCGTTCAAAACTGGAAAGAAGCTTTCTGAGAAACTGCTCTGTGTTCTGTTAATTCATCTCACCGAGTTACATCTTTCCGTTCAAGAAGCCTTTCGCTAAGGCTGTTCTGTGGAATTGGCAAAGGCATATTTGAAAGCCCATAGAGGGCTATGGTGAAAAAGGAAATATCTTCCTTTCAGAACTGGAAAGAAGCTTTCTGAGAAACTTCATTGTGTTTCTTAATTCATCTCACAGGGTTACATCTTTCCCTTCAAGAAGCCTTTCGATAAGGCTGTTCTTGTGGAATTGGCAAAGAGATATTTGGAAGCCAATATAGGGCTATGGTGAAAAAGGAAATATCTTCCGTTCAAAACTGGAAAGAAGCTTTCTGAGAAACTGCTCTGTGTTCTGTTAATTCATCTCAGAGAGTTACATCTTTCCCTTTAAGAAGCCTTTCGCTACGTCTGTTCTTGTGGAATTGGCAAAGGGATACTTGGAAGCCCATAGAGGGCTACGGTGAAAAAGGAAATATCTTCCGTTTCAAAACTGGAAAGAAGCATTCTGAGAAACTGCTCTGTGTTCTGTTAATTCATCTCACAGAGTTACATCTTTGCCTTCAAGAAGCTTTACGCTAAGGCTGTTCTTGTGGAATTGGCAAAGGGATATTTGAAAGCCCATAGAGGGCTATGGTGAAAAAGGAAATATCTTCCGTTCAAAACTGGAAAGAAGCTTTCTGAGAAACTGCTCTGTGTTCTGTTAATTCATCTCACAGAGTTACATCTTTCCCTTCAAGAAGTCTTTCGCTAAGGCTGTTCTTGTGGAATTGGCAAAGTGATATTTGGAAGCCCATAGAGGGCTATGGTGAAAAAGGAAATATCTTCCGTTCAAACCTGCAAAGAAGCTTTCTGAGAAACTGCTCTGTGTTCTGTTAATTCATCTCACAGAGTTACATCTTTCCCTTCAAGAAGCCTTTCGCTAAGGCTGTTCTTGTGGAATTGGCAAAGGGATATTTGGAAGCCCATAGAGGGCTATGGTGAAAAAGGAAATATCTTCCGTTCAAAACTGGAAAGAAGCTTTCTGAGAAACTGCTCTGTGTTCTCTTAATTCATCTCACAGAGTTACATCTTTCCCTTCAAGAAGCCTTTCGCTAAGGCTGTCGCTGTGGAATTGGCAAACGGATATTTGGAAGCCCCTAGACGGCTATGGTGAAAAAGGAAATATCTTCCGTTCAAAACTGGAAAGAAGCTTTCTGAGAAAATGCTCTGTGTTCTGTTAATTCATCTCACAGAGTTACATCATTCCCTTCAAGAAGCCTTTCGCTAAGGCTGTTCTTGTGGAATTGGCAAAGAGATATTTGGAAGCCCATAGAGGGCTATGGTGAAAAAGGAAATATCTTCCGTTCAAAACTGGAAAGAAGCTTTCTGAGACACTGCTCTGTGTTCTGTTAATTCATCTCACAGAGTTACATCTTTCCCTTCAAGAATCCTTTCGCTAAGGCTGTTCTTGTGAATTGGCAAAGGGGTATTTGGAAGCCCATAGAGGGCTATGTTGAAAAAGGAAATATCCTCCGCTCAAAACGGGAAAGAAGCTTTCTGAGAAACTGCTCTGTGTTCTGTTAATACATCTCACAGAGTTACATCTTTCCCTTCAAGAAGCCTTTGGCTAAGGCTGTTCTGGTGGAATTGGCAAATGGATATTTGAAAGCCCATAGAGGGCTATGGTGAAAAAGGAAATATCTTCCGTTCAAAACTGGAAAGAAGCTTTCTGAGAAAATGCTCTGTGTTCTGTTAATTCATCTCACAGAGTTACATCTTTCCGTTCAAGAAGCCTTTCGCTAAGGCTGTTCTTGTGGAATTGGAAAAGGGATATTTGGAAGCCCATAGAGGGCTATGGTGAAAAAGGAAATATCTTCCGTTCAAAACTGGAAAGAAGCTTTCTGAGAAACTGCTCTGTGTTCTGTTAATTCATCTCACAGAGTTACATCGTTCCCTTCAAGAAGCCTTTCGCTAAGGCTGTCTCTGTGGAATTGGCAAACGGATATTTGAAATCCCATAGAGGGCTACGGTGAAAAAGGAAATATCTTCCGTTCAAAACTGGAAAGAAGCTTTCTGAGAAACTGCTCTGTGTTCTGTTAATTCATCTCACAGAGTTACATCTTTCCGTTCAAGAAGCCTTTCGCTAAGGCTGTTCTTGTGGAATTGGAAAAGGGATATTTGGAAGCCCATAGAGGGCTATGGTGAAAAAGGAAATATCTTCCGTTCAAAACTGGAAAGAAGCTTTCTGAGAAACTGCTCTGTGTTCTGTTAATTCATCACACAGAGTTACATCTTTCCCTTCAAGAAGCCTTTCGCTAAGGCTGTTCTTGTGGAATTGGCAAAGAGATAATTGGAAGCCCATAGAGGGCTATGGTGAAAAATTAAATAACTTTCGTTCAAAACTGGAAAGAAGCTTTCTGAGAAACTGCTCTGTGTTCTGTTAATTCATCTCACAGAGTTACATCTTTCCCTTCAAGAATCCTTTCGCTAAGGCTGTTCTTGTGGAATTGGAAAAGGGATATTTGGAAGCCCATAGAGGGCTATGGTGAAAAAGGAAATATCTTCCGTTCAAAACTGGAAAGAAGCTTTCTGAGAAACTGCTCTGTGTTCTGTTATTCATCTCACAGAGTTACATCTTTCCCTTCAAGAAGTCTTTCGCTAAGGCTGTCGCTGTGGAATTGGCAAATGGATATTTGAAAGCCCATAGAGGGCTACGGTGAAAAATTAAATATCTTCCGTTCCAAACTGGAAAGAAGCTTTCTGAGAAACTGCTCTGTGTTCTGTTAATTCATCTCACAGAGTTACATCTTTCCGTTCAAGAAGCCTTTCGCTAAGGCTGTTCTTGTGGAATTGGCAAAGGGATATTTGAAAGCCCATAGAGGGCTATGGAGAAGAAGGAAATATCTTCGGTTCAAAACTGGAAGAAAGCTTTCTGAGAAACTGCTCGGTGTTCTGTTAATTCATCTCACAGGGTTACATCTTTCCCTTCAAGAAGCCTTTCGCTAAGGCTGTTCTTTTGGAATTGGCAAAGTGATATTTGGAAGCCCATAGAGGGCTATGGTGAAAAAGGAAATATCTTCCGTTCAAAACTGGAAAGAAGCATTCTGAGAAACTGCTCTGTGTTCTGTTAATTCATCTCAGAGAGTTACATCTTTCCCTTCAAGAAGCCTTTCGCTAAGTCTGTTCTTGTGGAATTGGCAAAGGGATACTTGGAAGCCCATAGAGGGCTACGGTGAAAAAGGAAATATCTTCCGTTCAAAACTGGAAAGAAGCATTCTGAGAAACTGCTCTGTGTTCTGTTAATTCATCTCACAGAGTTACATCTTTCCCTTCAAGAAGCTTTACGCTAAGGCTGTTCTTGTGGAATTGGCAAAGGGATATTTGAAAGCCCATAGAGGGCTATGGTGAAAAAGGAAATATCTTCCGTTCAAAACTGGAAAGAAGTTTTCTGAGAAACTGCTCTGTGTTCTGTTAATTCATCTCACAGAGTTACATCTTTCCCTTCAAGAACCCTTTCGCTAAGGCTGTTCTTGTGGAATTGGCAAAGGGATATTTGGAAGCCCATAGAGGGCTATGGTGAAAAAGGAAATATCTTCCGTTCAAAACTGGAAAGAAGCTTTCTGAGAAACTGCTCTGTGTTCTGTTAATTCATCTCACAGAGTTACATCTTTCCCTTCAAGAAGCCTTTCGCTAAGGCTGTTCTTGTGGAATTGGCAAAGTGATATTTGGAAGCCCATAGAGGGCTATGGTGAAAAAGGAAATATCTTCCGTTCAAACCTGCAAAGAAGCTTTCTGAGAAACTGCTCTGTGTTCTGTTAATTCATCTCACAGAGTTACATCTTTCCCTTCAAGAAGCCTTTCGCTAAGGCTGTTCTTGTGGAATTGGCAAAGGGATATTTGGAAGCCCATAGAGGGCTATGGTGAAAAAGGAAATATCTTCCGTTCAAAACTGGAAAGAAGCTTTCTGAGAAACTGCTCTGTGTTCTCTTAATTCATCTCACAGAGTTACATCTTTCCCTTCAAGAAGCCTTTCGCTAAGGCTGTCGCTGTGGAATTGGCAAACGGATATTTGGAAGCCCCTAGACGGCTATGGTGAAAAAGGAAATATCTTCCGTTCAAAACTGGAAAGAAGCTTTCTGAGAAAATGCTCTGTGTTCTGTTAATTCATCTCACAGAGTTACATCATTCCCTTCAAGAAGCCTTTCGCTAAGGCTGTTCTTGTGGAATTGGCAAAGAGATATTTGGAAGCCCATAGAGGGCTATGGTGAAAAAGGAAATATCTTCCGTTCAAAACTGGAAAGAAGCTTTCTGAGACACTGCTCTGTGTTCTGTTAATTCATCTCACAGAGTTACATCTTTCCCTTCAAGAATCCTTTCGCTAAGGCTGTTCTTGTGAATTGGCAAAGGGGTATTTGGAAGCCCATAGAGGGCTATGTTGAAAAAGGAAATATCCTCCGCTCAAAACGGGAAAGAAGCTTTCTGAGAAACTGCTCTGTGTTCTGTTAATACATCTCACAGAGTTACATCTTTCCCTTCAAGAAGCCTTTGGCTAAGGCTGTTCTGGTGGAATTGGCAAATGGATATTTGAAAGCCCATAGAGGGCTATGGTGAAAAAGGAAATATCTTCCGTTCAAAACTGGAAAGAAGCTTTCTGAGAAAATGCTCTGTGTTCTGTTAATTCATCTCACAGAGTTACATCTTTCCGTTCAAGAAGCCTTTCGCTAAGGCTGTTCTTGTGGAATTGGAAAAGGGATATTTGGAAGCCCATAGAGGGCTATGGTGAAAAAGGAAATATCTTCCGTTCAAAACTGGAAAGAAGCTTTCTGAGAAACTGCTCTGTGTTCTGTTAATTCATCTCACAGAGTTACATCGTTCCCTTCAAGAAGCCTTTCGCTAAGGCTGTCTCTGTGGAATTGGCAAACGGATATTTGAAAGCCCATAGAGGGCTACGGTGAAAAAGGAAATATCTTCCGTTCAAAACTGGAAAGAAGCTTTCTGAGAAACTGCTCTGTGTTCTGTTAATTCATCTCACAGAGTTACATCTTTCCGTTCAAGAAGCCTTTCGCTAAGGCTGTTCTTGTGGAATTGGAAAAGGGATATTTGGAAGCCCATAGAGGGCTATGGTGAAAAAGGAAATATCTTCCGTTCAAAACTGGAAAGAAGCTTTCTGAGAAACTGCTCTGTGTTCTGTTAATTCATCACACAGAGTTACATCTTTCCCTTCAAGAAGCCTTTCGCTAAGGCTGTTCTTGTGGAATTGGCAAAGAGATAATTGGAAGCCCATAGAGGGCTATGGTGAAAAATTAAATAACTTTCGTTCAAAACTGGAAAGAAGCTTTCTGAGAAACTGCTCTGTGTTCTGTTAATTCATCTCACAGAGTTACATCTTTCCCTTCAAGAATCCTTTCGCTAAGGCTGTTCTTGTGGAATTGGAAAAGGGATATTTGGAAGCCCATAGAGGGCTATGGTGAAAAAGGAAATATCTTCCGTTCAAAACTGGAAAGAAGCTTTCTGAGAAACTGCTCTGTGTTCTGTTATTCATCTCACAGAGTTACATCTTTCCCTTCAAGAAGTCTTTCGCTAAGGCTGTCGCTGTGGAATTGGCAAATGGATATTTGAAAGCCCATAGAGGGCTACGGTGAAAAATTAAATATCTTCCGTTCCAAACTGGAAAGAAGCTTTCTGAGAAACTGCTCTGTGTTCTGTTAATTCATCTCACAGAGTTACATCTTTCCGTTCAAGAAGCCTTTCGCTAAGGCTGTTCTTGTGGAATTGGCAAAGGGATATTTGAAAGCCCATAGAGGGCTATGGAGAAGAAGGAAATATCTTCGGTTCAAAACTGGAAGAAAGCTTTCTGAGAAACTGCTCGGTGTTCTGTTAATTCATCTCACAGGGTTACATCTTTCCCTTCAAGAAGCCTTTCGCTAAGGCTGTTCTTTTGGAATTGGCAAAGTGATATTTGGAAGCCCATAGAGGGCTATGGTGAAAAAGGAAATATCTTCCGTTCAAAACTGGAAAGAAGCATTCTGAGAAACTGCTCTGTGTTCTGTTAATTCATCTCAGAGAGTTACATCTTTCCCTTCAAGAAGCCTTTCGCTAAGTCTGTTCTTGTGGAATTGGCAAAGGGATACTTGGAAGCCCATAGAGGGCTACGGTGAAAAAGGAAATATCTTCCGTTCAAAACTGGAAAGAAGCATTCTGAGAAACTGCTCTGTGTTCTGTTAATTCATCTCACAGAGTTACATCTTTCCCTTCAAGAAGCTTTACGCTAAGGCTGTTCTTGTGGAATTGGCAAAGGGATATTTGAAAGCCCATAGAGGGCTATGGTGAAAAAGGAAATATCTTCCGTTCAAAACTGGAAAGAAGTTTTCTGAGAAACTGCTCTGTGTTCTGTTAATTCATCTCACAGAGTTACATCTTTCCCTTCAAGAACCCTTTCGCTAAGGCTGTTCTTGTGGAATTGGCATAGGGATATTTGGAAGCCCATAGAGGGCTATGGTGAAAAAGGAAATATCTTCCGTTCAAAACTGGAAAGAAGCTTTCTGAGAAACTGCTCTGTGTTCCGTTAATTCATCTCACAGAGTTACATCTTTCCCTTCAAGAAGTCTTTCGCTAAGGCTGTCGCTGTGGAATTGGCAAATGGATATTTGAAAGCCCATAGAGGGCTACGGTGAAAAAGGAAATATCTTCCGTTCCAAACTGGAAAGAAGCTTTCTGAGAAACTGCTCTGTGTTCTGTTAATTCATCTCACAGAGTTACATCTTTCCCTTCAAGAAACCTTTCGCTAAGGCTGTTCTTGTGGAATTGGCAAAGGGATATTTGGAAGCCCATAGAGGGCTATAGTGAAAAAGGAAATATCTTCCATTCAAAACTGGAAAGAAGCTTTCTGAGAAACTGCTCTGTGTTCTGTTAATTCATCTCACAGAGTTACATCTTTCCCTTCAAGAAGCCTTTCGCTAAGGCTGTTCTTGTGGAATTGGCAAAGTGATATTTGGAAGCCCATAGAGGGCTACGGTGAAAAAGGAAATATCTTCCGTTCAAAACTGGAAAGAAGCTTTCAGAGAAACTGTTCTGTGTTCTGTTAACTCATTCAAAGAGTTACATCTTTCCCTTCAAGAAGCCTTTCGCTAAGGCTGTTCTTCTGGAATTGGAAAAGAGATATTTGGAAGCCCATAGAGGGCTACGGTGAAAAAGGAAATATCTTCCGTTCAAAACTGGAAAGAAGCTTTCTGAGAAACTGCTCTGTGTTCTTTTAATTCATCTCACAGAGTTACATCTTTCCCTTCAAGAAACCTTTCGCTAAGGCTGTTCTTGTGGAATTGGCAAAGGGATATTTGGAAGCCCATAGAGGGCTATAGTGAAAAAGGAAATATCTTCCATTCAAAACTGGAAAGAAGCTTTCTGAGAAACTGCTCTGTGTTCTGTTAATTCATCTCACAGAGTTACATCTTTCCCTTCAAGAAGCCTTTCGCTAAGGCTGTTCTTGCAAATTGTCAAAGGGATATTTGGAAGCCCATAGAGGACTATGGTGAAAAAGGAAATATCTTCCGTTCAAAACTGGAAAGAAGCTTTCTGAGAAACTGCTTCGTGTTCTGTTAATTCATCTCACAGAGTTACATCTTTGCCTTCAAGAAGCCTTTCGCTAAGGCTTTTCTTGTGCAATTGGCCAAGGGATATTTGGAAGCCCTTAGAGGGCCATGGTGAAAAAGGAATTATCTTCCGTTCTAAACTGGAAAGAAGCTTTCTGAGAAACTGCTCTGTGTTCTGTTAATTCATCTCACAGAGATACATCTTTCCCTTCAGGAAGCCTTTCGCTAAGGCTGTTCTTGTGGAATTGGCAAAGGGATATTTGGAAGCCCATAGAGGGCTATGGTGAAAAAGGAAATATCTTCCGTTCAAAACTGGAAAGATGCTTTCTGAGAAACTGCTTTGTGTTCTGTTAATTCATCTCTCAGAGTTACATCTTTCCCTTCAAGAAGCCTTTCGCTAAGGCTGTTCTTGTGGAATTGGCAAAGAGATATTTGGAAGCCCATAGAGGGTTATGGTGAAAAAGAAAATATCTTCCGTTCAGAAATGGAAAGAGCTTTCTGAGAAACTTCTTTGTGTTCTCTTAATTCATCTCACAGGGTTACCTCTTTCCCTTCAAGAAGCCTTTCGCTAAGGCTGTTCTTGTGGTATTGGCAAAGAGATATTTGGAAGCCCATAGAGGGCTATGGTGAAAAAGGAAATATCTTCCGTTCAAAACTGGAAAGAAGTTTTCTGAGAAACTGCTCTGTGTTCTCTTAATTCATTTCACAGTGTTACATCATTCCCTTCAAGAAGCCTTTCGCTAAGGCTGTTCTTGTGGAATTGGCAAAGAGATATTTGGAAGCCCATAGAGGGCTATGGTGAAAAAGGAAATAACTTCCGTTCAAAACTGGAAAGAAGCTTTCTGAGAAACTGCTCTGTGTTCTGTTAATTCATCTCACGGAGTTACATCTTTCCCTTCAAGAAGCCTTTCGCTAAGGCTGTTCTTGTGGAATTGGCAAAGTGATATTTGGAAGCCCATAGAGGGCTACGGTGAAAAAGGAAATATCTTCCGTTCAAAACTGGAAAGTAGCTTTCTGAGAATCTGCTCTGTGTTCTGTTAATTCATCTCAGAGAGTTACATCTTTCCCTTCAAGAAGCCTTTCGCTAAGTCTGTTCTTGTGGAATTGGCAAAGGGATACTTGGAAGCCCATAGAGGGCTACGGTGAAAAAGGAAATATCTTCCGTTCAAAACTGGAAAGCAGCATTCTGAGAAACTGCTCTGTGTTCTGTTAATTCATCTCACAGAGTTACATCTTTCCCTTCAAGAAGCTTTACGCTAAGGCTGTTCTTGTGGAATTGGCAAAGGGATATTTGAAAGCCCATAGAGGGCTATGGTGAAAAAGGAAATATCTTCCGTTCAAAACTGGAAAGAAGCTTTCTGAGAAACTGCTCTGTGTTCTGTTAATTCATCTCACAGAGTTACATCTTTCCCTTCAAGAACCCTTTCGCTAAGGCTGTTCTTGTGGAATTGGCAAAGGGATATTTGGAAGCCCATAGAGGGATATGGTGAAAAAGGATATATCTTCGGTTCAAAACTGAAAAGAAGCTTTCTGAGAAACTGCTCTGTGTTCTCTTAATTCATCTCACAGAGTTACATCTTTCCCTTCAAGAAGCCTTTCGCTAAGGCTGTCGCTGTGGAATGGGCAAACGGATATTTGGAAGCCAATAGAGGGCTATGGTGAAAAAGGAAATTTCTTCCGTTCAAAACTGGAAAGAAGCTTTCTGAGAAACTGCTCTGTGTTCTGTTAATTCATCTCACAGAGTTACATCTTTCCGTTCAAGAAGCCTTTCGCTAAGGCTGTTCTTGTGGAATTGGAAAAGGGATATTTGGAAGCCCATAGAGGGCTATGGTGAAAAAGGAAATATCTTCCGTTCAAAACTGGAAAGAAGCTTTCTGAGAAACTGCTCTGTGTTCTGTTAATTCATCACACAGAGTTACATCTTTCCCTTCAAGAAGCCTTTCGCTAAGGCTGTTCTTGTGGAATTGGCAAAGAGATAATTGGAAGCCCATAGAGGGCTATGGTGAAAAATTAAATAACTTTCGTTCAAAACTGGAAAGAAGCTTTCTGAGAAACTGCTCTGTGTTCTGTTAATTCATCTCACAGAGTTACATCTTTCCCTTCAAGAATCCTTTCGCTAAGGCTGTTCTTGTGAATTGGCAAAGGGATATTTGGAAGCCCATAGAGGGCTATGGTGAAAAAGGAAATATCCTCCGCTCAAAACGGGAAAGAAGCTTTCTGAGAAACTGCTCTGTGTTCTGTTAATACATCTCACAGAGTTACATCTTTCCCTTCAAGAAGCCTTTGGCTAACGCTGTTCTGGTGGAATTGGCAAATGGATATTTGAAAGCCCATAGAGGGCTATGGTGAAAAAGGAAATATCTTCCGTTCAAAACTGGAAAGAAGCTTTCTGAGAAAATGCTCTGTGTTCTGTTAATTCATCTCACAGCGTTACATCTTTCCGTTCAAGAAGCCTTTCGCTAAGGCTGTTCTTGTGGAATTGGAAAAGGGATATTTGGAAGCCCATAGAGGGCTATGGTGAAAAAGGAAATATCTTCCGTTCAAAACTGGAAAGAAGCTTTCTGAGAAACTGCTCTGTGTTCTGTTATTCATCTCACAGAGTTACATCTTTCCCTTCAAGAAGTCTTTCGCTAAGGCTGTCGCTGTGGAATTGGCAAATGGATATTTGAAAGCCCATAGAGGGCTACGGTGAAAAATTAAATATCTTCCGTTCCAAACTGGAAAGAAGCTTTCTGAGAAACTGCTCTGTGTTCTGTTAATTCATCTCACAGAGTTACATCTTTCCGTTCAAGAAGCCTTTCGCTAAGGCTGTTCTTGTGGAATTGGCAAAGGGATATTTGAAAGCCCATAGAGGGCTATGGAGAAGAAGGAAATATCTTCGGTTCAAAACTGGAAGAAAGCTTTCTGAGAAACTGCTCGGTGTTCTGTTAATTCATCTCACAGGGTTACATCTTTCCCTTCAAGAAGCCTTTCGCTAAGGCTGTTCTTTTGGAATTGGCAAAGTGATATTTGGAAGCCCATAGAGGGCTATGGTGAAAAAGGAAATATCTTCCGTTCAAAACTGGAAAGAAGCATTCTGAGAAACTGCTCTGTGTTCTGTTAATTCATCTCAGAGAGTTACATCTTTCCCTTCAAGAAGCCTTTCGCTAAGTCTGTTCTTGTGGAATTGGCAAAGGGATACTTGGAAGCCCATAGAGGGCTACGGTGAAAAAGGAAATATCTTCCGTTCAAAACTGGAAAGAAGCATTCTGAGAAACTGCTCTGTGTTCTGTTAATTCATCTCACAGAGTTACATCTTTCCCTTCAAGAAGCTTTACGCTAAGGCTGTTCTTGTGGAATTGGCAAAGGGATATTTGAAAGCCCATAGAGGGCTATGGTGAAAAAGGAAATATCTTCCGTTCAAAACTGGAAAGAAGTTTTCTGAGAAACTGCTCTGTGTTCTGTTAATTCATCTCACAGAGTTACATCTTTCCCTTCAAGAACCCTTTCGCTAAGGCTGTTCTTGTGGAATTGGCAAAGGGATATTTGGAAGCCCATAGAGGGCTATGGTGAAAAAGGAAATATCTTCCGTTCAAAACTGGAAAGAAGCTTTCTGAGAAACTGCTCTGTGTTCTGTTAATTCATCTCACAGAGTTACATCTTTCCCTTCAAGAAGTCTTTCGCTAAGGCTGTCGCTGTGGAATTGGCAAATGGATATTTGAAAGCCCATAGAGGGCTACGGTGAAAAAGGAAATATCTTCCGTTCCAAACTGGAAAGAAGCTTTCTGAGAAACTGCTCTGTGTTCTTTTAATTCATCTCACAGAGTTACATCTTTCCCTTCAAGAAACCTTTCGCTAAGGCTGTTCTTGTGGAATTGGCAAAGGGATATTTGGAAGCCCATAGAGGGCTATAGTGAAAAAGGAAATATCTTCCATTCAAAACTGGAAAGAAGCTTTCTGAGAAACTGCTCTGTGTTCTGTTAATTCATCTCACAGAGTTACATCTTTCCCTTCAAGAAGCCTTTCGCTAAGGCTGTTCTTGCAAATTGTCAAAGGGATATTTGGAAGCCCATAGAGGACTATGGTGAAAAAGGAAATATCTTCCGTTCAAAACTGGAAAGAAGCTTTCTGAGAAACTGCTTCGTGTTCTGTTAATTCATCTCACAGAGTTACATCTTTGCCTTCAAGAAGCCTTTCGCTAAGGCTTTTCTTGTGCAATTGGCCAAGGGATATTTGGAAGCCCTTAGAGGGCCATGGTGAAAAAGGAATTATCTTCCGTTCTAAACTGGAAAGAAGCTTTCTGAGAAACTGCTCTGTGTTCTGTTAATTCATCTCACAGAGATACATCTTTCCCTTCAGGAAGCCTTTCGCTAAGGCTGTTCTTGTGGAATTGGCAAAGGGATATTTGGAAGCCCATAGAGGGCTATGGTGAAAAAGGAAATATCTTCCGTTCAAAACTGGAAAGATGCTTTCTGAGAAACTGCTTTGTGTTCTGTTAATTCATCTCACAGAGTTACATCTTTCCCTTCAAGAAGCCTTTCGCTAAGGCTGTTCTTGTGGAATTGGCAAAGAGATATTTGGAAGCCCATAGAGGGTTATGGTGAAAAAGAAAATATCTTCCGTTCAGAAATGGAAAGAGCTTTCTGAGAAACTTCTTTGTGTTCTCTTAATTCATCTCACAGGGTTACCTCTTTCCCTTCAAGAAGCCTTTCGCTAAGGCTGTTCTTGTGGTATTGGCAAAGAGATATTTGGAAGCCCATAGAGGGCTATGGTGAAAAAGGAAATATCTTCCGTTCAAAACTGGAAAGAAGCTTTCTGAGAAACTGCTCTGTGTTCTCTTAATTCATTTCACAGTGTTACATCATTCCCTTCAAGAAGCCTTTCGCTAAGGCTGTTCTTGTGGAATTGGCAAAGAGATATTTGGAAGCCCATAGAGGGCTATGGTGAAAAAGGAAATAACTTCCGTTCAAAACTGGAAAGAAGCTTTCTGAGAAACTGCTCTGTGTTCTGTTAATTCATCTCACGGAGTTACATCTTTCCCTTCAAGAAGCCTTTCGCTAAGGCTGTTCTTGTGGAATTGGCAAAGTGATATTTGGAAGCCCATAGAGGGCTACGGTGAAAAAGGAAATATCTTCCGTTCAAAACTGGAAAGTAGCTTTCTGAGAATCTGCTCTGTGTTCTGTTAATTCATCTCAGAGAGTTACATCTTTCCCTTCAAGAAGCCTTTCGCTAAGTCTGTTCTTGTGGAATTGGCAAAGGGATACTTGGAAGCCCATAGAGGGCTACGGTGAAAAAGGAAATATCTTCCGTTCAAAACTGGAAAGCAGCATTCTGAGAAACTGCTCTGTGTTCTGTTAATTCATCTCACAGAGTTACATCTTTCCCTTCAAGAAGCTTTACGCTAAGGCTGTTCTTGTGGAATTGGCAAAGGGATATTTGAAAGCCCATAGAGGGCTATGGTGAAAAAGGAAATATCTTCCGTTCAAAACTGGAAAGAAGCTTTCTGAGAAACTGCTCTGTGTTCTGTTAATTCATCTCACAGAGTTACATCTTTCCCTTCAAGAACCCTTTCGCTAAGGCTGTTCTTGTGGAATTGGCAAAGGGATATTTGGAAGCCCATAGAGGGATATGGTGAAAAAGGATATATCTTCGGTTCAAAACTGAAAAGAAGCTTTCTGAGAAACTGCTCTGTGTTCTCTTAATTCATCTCACAGAGTTACATCTTTCCCTTCAAGAAGCCTTTCGCTAAGGCTGTCGCTGTGGAATTGGCAAACGGATATTTGGAAGCCAATAGAGGGCTATGGTAAAAAAGGAAATATCTTCCGTTCAAAACTGGAAAGAAGCTTTCTGAGAAACTGCTCTGTGTTCTGTTAATTCATCTCACACAGTTACATCTTTCCCTTCTAGAAGCTTTACGCTAAGGCTGTTCTTGTGGAATTGGCAAAGGGATATTTGGAAGCCCTTAGAGGGCTATGGTGAAAATGGAAATATCTTCCGTTCAAAACTGGAAAGAAGCTTTCTGAGAAACTGCTCTGTGTTCTGTTAATTCATCTCACAGAGTTACATCTTTCCCTTCAAGAAGCCTTTCGCTAAGGCTGTTCTTGTGGAATTGGCAAAGTGATATTTGGAAGCCCATAGAAGGCTATGGTGAAAAAGGAAATATCTTCCGTTCAAAACTGGAAAGAAGCTTTCTGAGAAACTGCTCTGTGTTCTGTTAATTCATTCAAAGAGTTACATCTTTCCCTTCAAGAAGCCTTTCGCTAAGGCTGTTCTTGTGGAATGGAAAAGAGATATTTGGAAGCCCATAGAGGGCTATGGTGAAAAAGGAAATATCTTCCGTTCAAAACTGGAAAGAAGCTTTCTGAGAAACTGCTCTGTGTTCTGTTAGTTCATCTCACAGAGTTACATCTTTCCCTTCAAGAAGCCTTTCGCTAAGGCTGTTCTTGTGGAATTGGCAAAGGGATATTTGGAAGCCCATAGAGGGCTATAGTGAAAAAGGAAATATCTTCCGTTCAAAACTGGAAAGAAGCTTTCTGAGAAACTGCTCTGTGTTCTGTTAATTCATCTCACAGAGTTACATCTTTCCCTTCAAGAAGCCTTTCGCTAAGGCTGTTCTTGCAAATTGGCAAAGGGATAATTGGAAGCCCATAGAGGGCTATGGTGAAAAAGGAAATATCTTCCGTTCAAAACTGGAAAGAAGCTTTCTGAGAAACTGCTTTGTGTTCTGTTAATTCATCTCACAGAGTTACATCTTTGCCTTCAAGAAGCCTTTCGCTAAGGCTGTTCTTGTGCTATTGGCAAAGGGATATTTGGAAGCCCATAGAGGGCTATGGTGAAAAAGGAAATATCTTCCGTTCTAAAATGGAAAGAACCTTTCTGAGAAACTGCTCTGTGTTCTGTTAATTCATCTCACAGAGTTACATCTTTCCCTTCAAGAAGGTTTTCGCTAAGCCTGTTCTTGTGGAATTGGCAAAGGGATATTTGGAAGCCCATAGAGGGCTGTGGTGAAAAAGGAAATATCTTCCGTTCAAAACTGGAAAGAAGCTTTCTGAGAAACTGCTCTGTGTTCTGTTATTTCATCTCACAGAGTTACATCTTTCCCTTCAAGAAGACTTTCGCTAAGGCTGTCGCTGTGGAATTGGCAAACGGATATTTGGAAGCCCTTAGACGGCTATGGTGAAAATGGAAATATCTTCCGTTCAAAACTGGAAAGAAGCATTCTGAGAAAATGCTCTGTGTTCTGTTAATTCATCTCATACAGTTACATCATTCCCTTCAAGAAGCCTTTCGCTAAGGCTGTTCTTGTGGAATTGGCAAAGAGATATTTGGAAGCCCATAGAGGGCTATGGTGAAAAAGGAAATATCTTCCGTTCAAAACTGGAAAGAAGCTTTCTGAGAAACTGCTCTGTGTTCTGTTAATTCATCTCAAAGAGTTACATCTTTCCCATCAGGAAGCCTTTCGCTAAGGATGTTCTTGTGGAATTGGCAAAGGGATATTTGGTAGCCCATAGAGGGCTATGGTGAAAAAGGAAATATCTTCCGTTCAAAACTGGAAAGAAGCTTTCTGAGAAACTGCTCTGTGTTCTGTTAATTCATCTCACAGAGTTACATCTTTCCGTTCAAGAAGCCTTTCGCTAAGGCTGTTCTTGTGGAATTGGCAAAGTGATATTTGGAAGCCCATAGAGGGCTATGGTAAAAAAGGAAATATCTTCCGTTCAAACCTGGAAACAAGCTTTCTGAGAAACTGCTCTGTGTTCTGTTAATTCATCTCACAGAGTTACATCTTTCCGTTCAAGAAGCCTTTCGCTAAGGCTGTTCTTGTGGAATTGGCAAAGGGATATTTGGAAGCCCATAGAGGGCTATGGTGAAAAAGGAAATATCTTCCGTTCAAAACTGGAAAGAAGCTTTCTGAGAAAATGCTCTGTGTTCTGTTAATTCATCTCACAGAGTTACATCTTTCCCTTCAAGAAGCCTTTCGCTAAGGCTGTTCTTGTGGAATTGGCAAAGAGATATTTGGAAGCCCATAGAGGGCTATGGTGAAAAAGGAAATATCTTCCGTTCAAAACTGGAAAGAAGCTTTCTGAGAAAATGCTCTGTGTTCTGTTAATTCATCTCACAGAGTTACATCTTTCCCTTCAAGAAGACTTTCGCTAAGGCTGTTCTTGTGGAATTGGAAAAGGGATATTTGGAAGCCCTTAGACGGCAATGGTGAAAAAGGAAATATCTTCCCTTCAATACTGGAAAGAAGCTTTCTGAGAAACTGCTCTGTGTTCTGTTAATTCATCTCACAGAGTTACATCTTTCCCTTCAAGAAGTCTTTCGCTAAGGCTGTTCTTGTGGAATTGGCAAAGGGATATTTGGAAGCCCATAGAGGGCTATGGTGAAAAAGGAAATATCTTCGGTTCAAAACTGGAAAGAAGCTTTCTGAGAAACTGCTCTGTGTTCTGTTAATTCATCTCACAGAGTTACATCTTTCCCTTCAAGAAGCCTTTCGCTAAGGCTGTTATTGTGGAATTGGCAGAGGGATATTTGGAAGCCCTTAGATGGCTATGGTGAAAAAGGAAATATCTTCCGTTCAGAACTGGAAAGAAGCTTTCTGAGAAACTTCATTGTGTTCTCTTAATTCATCTCACAGTGTTACATCTTTCCCTTCAAGAAGCCTTTCGCTAAGGCTGTTCTTGTGGAATTGGGAAAGAGATATTTGGAAGAACATTTAGGGCTATGGTGAAAAAGGAAATATCTTCCGTTCAAAACTGGAAAGAAGCTTTCTGAGAAACTGCTCTGTGTTCTGTTAATTCATCTCACAGAATTACATCTTTCCCTTCAAGAAGCCTTTCGCTAATTCTGTTCTTGTGGAATTGGCAAAGGGATATTTGGAAGCCCATAGAGGGCTGTGGTGAAAAAGGAAATATCTTCCGTTCAAAACTGGAAAGAAGCTTTCTGAGAAACATCTCTGTGTTCTGTTAATTCATCTCACAGAGTTACATCTTTCCGTTCAAGAAGCCTTTCGCTAAGGCTGTTCTTGTGGAATTGGCAAAGGGATATTTGGAAGCCCATAGAGGGTTATGTTGAAAAAGGAAATATATTCCGTTCAAAACTGGAAAGAAGCTTTCTGAGAAACTGCTCTGTGTTCTGTTAATTCATCTCACAGAGTTACATCTTTCCCTTCAAGAAGCCTTTCGCTAAGGCTGTACTTGTGGAATTGGCTAAGGGATATTTGGAAGCCCATAGAGGGCTATGGTGAAAAAGGAAATATCTTCCGTTCAAAACTGGAAAGAAGCTTTCTGAGAAACTGCTCTGTGTTCTGTTAATTCATCTCACAGAGTTACATCTTTCCCTTCAAGAAGCCTTTCCCTAAGGCTGTTCTTGTGGAATTGGCAAAGGGATATTTGGAAGCCCATAGAGGGCTATGGTGAAAAAGGAAATATCTTCCGTTCAAAACTGGAAAAAAGCTTTCTGAGAAACTGCTCTGTGTTCTGTTAATTCATCTCACAGAGTTACATCTTTCCGCTCAAGAAGCCTATCGCTAAGGCTGTTCTTGTGGAATTGGCAAAGGGATATTTGGAAGCCCATAGAGGGCTATGATGAAAAAGGAAATATCTTCCGTTCAAAACTGGAAAGAAGCTTTCTGAGAAACTGCTCTGTGTTCTGTTAATTCATCTCACAGAGTTACATCTTTCCCTTCAAGAAGCCTTTCGCTAAGGCTGTCGCTGTGGAATTGGCAAATGGATATTTGAAAGCCCATAGAGGGCTATGGTGAAAAAGGAAATATCTTCCGTTCAAAACTGGAAAGAAGCTTTCTCAGAAAATGCTCTGTGTTCTGTTAATTCATCTCACAGAGTTACATCGTTCCCTTCACGAAGTCTTTCGCTAAGGCTGTTCTTGTGGAATTGGCAAAGAGATATTTGGAAGCCCATAGAGTTCTATGGTGAAAAAGCAAATATCTTCCCTTCAAAACTGGAAAGAAGCTTTCTGAGAAACTGCTCTGTGTTCTGTTAATTCGTCTCACAGAGTTACATCTTTCCCTTCAAGAAGCTTTACGCTAAGGCTGTTCTTGTGGAATTGGCAAAGGGATATTTGGAAGCCCATAGAGGGCTACGGCGAAAAAGGAAATATCTTCCGTTCAAAACTGGAAAGAAGCTTTCTGAGAAACTGCTCTGTGTTCTGTTAATTCATCTAACAGAGTTACATCTTTCCGTTCAAGAAGCCTTTCGCTAAGGCTGTTCTTGTGGAATTGTAAAAGGGATATTTGGAAGCCCATAGAGGGCTATGGTGAAAAAGGGAATATCTTCGGTTCATAACTGGAAAGAAGCTTTCTGAGAAACTACTCTGTGTTCTGTTAATTCATCTCACAGACTTACATCTTTCCCTTCAAGAAGCCTTTCGCTAAGGCTGTTCTTGTGGAATTGGCAAAGTGATATTTGGAAGCCCATAGAGGGCTATGGTGAAAAAGGAAATATCTTCCGTTCAAAACTGGAAAGAAGCTTTCAGAGAAACTGTTCTGTGTTCTGTTAATTCATTCAAAGAGTTACATCTTTCCCTTCAAGAAGCCTTTCGCTAAGGCTGTTCTTGTGGAATTGGAAAAGAGATATTTGGAAGCCCATAGAGGGCTATGGTGAAAAAGGAAATATCTTCCGTTCAAAATTGGAAAGAAGCTTTCTGAGAAACTGCTCTGTGTTCTTTTAATTCATCTCACAGAGTTACATCTTTCCCTTCAAGAAACCTTTCGCTAAGGCTGTTCTTGTGGAATTGGCAAAGGGATATTTGGAAGCCCATAGAGGGCTATAGTGAAAAAGGAAATATCTTCCATTCAAAACTGGAAAGAAGCTTTCTGAGAAACTGCTCTGTGTTCTGTTAATTCATCTCACAGAGTTACATCTTTCCCTTCAAGAAGCCTTTCGCTAAGGCTGTTCTTGCAAATTGTAAAAGGGATATTTAGAAGCCCATAAAGGGCTATGGTGAAAAAGGAAATATCTTCCGTTCAAAACTGGAAAGAAGCTTTCTGAGAAACAGCTCTGTGTTCTGTTAATTCATCTCACAGAGTTACATCTTTCCGTTCAAGAAGCCTTTCGCTAAGGCTGTTCTTGTGGAATTGGCAAAGGGATATTTGGAAGCCCATAGAGGGTTATGGTGAAAAAGGAAATATATTCCGTTCAAAACTGGAAAGAAGCTTTCTGAGAAACTGTTCTGTGTTATGTTAATTCATCTCACAGAGTTACATCTTTCCCTTCAAGAAGCCTTTCGCTAAGGCTGTTCTTGTGGAATTGGCAAAGAGATATTTGGAAGCCCATAGAGGGCTGTGGTGAAAAAGGAAATATCTTCCGTTCAAAACTGGAAAGAAGCTTTCTGAGAAACTGCTCTGTGTTCTGTTAATTCATCTCACAGAGTTACATCTTTCCCTTCAAGGAGCCTTTCGCTAAGGCTGTCGCTGTGGAATTGGCAAACGGATATTTGGAAGCCCATAGAGGGCTATGGTGAAAAAGGAAATATCTTCCGTTCAAAACTGGAAAGAAGCTTTCTGAGAAACTGCTCTGTGTTCTGTTAATTCATCTCACAGAGTTACATCTTTCCCTTCAAGAAGCCTTTCGCTAAGGCTGTTCTTGTGGAATTGGCAAAGGGATATTTGGAAGCCCATAGAGGGCTATGGTGAAAAAGGAAATATCTTCCGTTCAAAACTGGAAAGAAGCTTTCTGAGAAACTGCTCTGTGTTTTGTTAATTCATCTCACAGAGTTACATCTTACCCTTCAAGAAGCCTTTCGCTAAGGCTGTCGCTGTGGAATTGGCAAACGGATATTTGGAAGCCCTTAGACGGCTATGGTGAAAAAGGAAATATCTTCCGTTTAAAACTGGAAAGAAGCTTTCTGAGAAAAAGCTCTGTATTCTGTTAATTCATCTCACAGAGTTACATCTTTCCCTTCAAGACGCCTTTCGCTAAGGCTGTTCTTGCAAATTGTTCAAAGGGATATTTAGAAGCCCATAGAGGGCTATGGTGAAAAAGGAAATATCTTCCGTTCAAAACTGGAAAGAAGCTTTCTGATAAACAGCTCTGTGTTCTGTTAATTCATCTCACAGAGTTACATCTTTCCGTTCAAGAAGCCTTCCGCTAAGGCTGTTCTTGTGGAATTGGCAAAGGGATATTTTGAAGCCCATAGAGGGTTATGGTGAAAAAGGAAATATATTCCGTTCAACACTGGAAAGAAGCTTTCTGAGAAACTGCTCTGTGTTCTGTTAATTCATCTCACAGAGTTACATCTTTCCCTTCAAGTCGCCTTTCGCTAAGGCTGTCGCTGTGGAATTGTCAAACGGATATTAGGAAGCCCATAGAGGGCTATGGTGAAAAAGGAAATATCTTCCGTTCAAAACTGGAAAGAAGCTCTCTGAGAAACTTCATTGTGTTCTCTTAATTCATCTCCCAGGGTTACATCTTTCCCTTCAGGAAGCCTTTCGTTAGTCTGTTCTTGTGGAATTGGAGAAGAGATATTTGGAAGCCCATAGAGAGTTATGGTGAAAAAGGAAATATCTTCCATTCAAAACTGGAAAGAAGCTTTCTGAGAAACTGCTCTGTGTTCTGTGAATTCATCTCACAGAGTTACATCTTTCCCTTCAAGAAGCCTTTCGCTAAGGCTGTTCTTGTGGAATTGGCAAAGGGATATTTGGAAGCCCATAGAGGGCTATGGTGAAAAAGGAAATATCTTCCGTTCAAAACTGGAAAGAAGCTTTCTGAGAAACTGCTTTGTGTTCTGCTAATTCATCTCACAGAGTTACATCTTTCCCTTCAAGAAGCCTTTCGCTAAGGCTGTTCTTGTGGAATTGGCAAAGAGATATTTGGAAGCCCATAGAGGGCTATGGTGAAAAAGGAAATATCTTCCGTTCAAAACTGGAAAGAAGCTTTCTGAGAAACTGCTGTGTGTTCTGTTAATTC